>NW_012109186.1:311457-324654 GCF_000951045.1 Mandrillus leucophaeus
AAACAACCCCATCAAAAAGTGGGCAAAGGTTATGAACAGACACTTCTCAAAACAAGACATTTATGCAGCCAACAGACACATGAAAAAATGCTCATCATTGGCCATCAGAGAAATGCAAATCAAAACCACAATGAGATACCATCTCACACCACTTAGAATGGTGATCATTAAAAAATCAGGAAACAACAGGTGCCGGAGAGGATGTGGAGAAATAGGAACACTTTTACACTGCTGGTGGGACTGTAAACTAGTTCAAGCATTGTGGAAGACAGTGTGGCGATTCCTCAAGGATCTAGAACTAGAAATACTATTTGATCCAGCCATCCCATTACTGAGTATACACCCAAAGGATTATAAATCACGCTGCTATAAAGACACATGCACACGTATGTTTACTGCGGCACTATTCACAATAGCAGACTTGGAACCAACCCAAATGTCCACCAATGATAGACTGGATTAAGAAAATGTGGCACATATACACCATGGAATACTATGCTGCCATAAAAAAGGATGAGTTCATGTCGTTTGTAGGGACATGGATGAAGCTGGAAATCATCATTCTCAGCAAACTATCACAAGGACAAAAAACCAAACACCACATGTTCTCACTCATAGGTGGGAATTGAACAATGAGAATACTTGGACACAGGAAGGGGAACATCACACACTGGGGCCTGTCGTGGGGTCAGGGGAGTGGGGAGGGATAGCATTAGGAGATATACCTAATGTAAATGATGAGTTAATGGGTGCAGCACACCAACATGGCACATGTATACGTATGTAACAAATCTGCACGTTGTGCACATGTACCCTAGAACTTAAAAGTATAATTAATAAAAGCCAAAGGGTTAATCAGAGAAGCCTTACATATACCCTAATACCACCTGCAGAGTAACTTCCTGAAACCTTAATATTAGCTTTAAAGAAATAGATTGAATAAAAGTGGACCTATCGGAAAAAAATATGCACGGAGTTTCTTTTTGGAGTAATAACAATATTCTGTAATTAGATAGTGATGATAGTTGCACAAGTTTGTTAACATACTAGAAATCACTGAATTTGACCTTTTTAAAATTTTTTTTTAATTTTTTTCTTTTTTGAGACAGAGTCTCGCTCTGTCACCAGGCTGGAGTGCAGTGGCGTGATCTTGGCTCACTGCAACCTCTGCCTCTCAGGTTCAAGTGATTCTCCTGCCTCAGCCTCCCAAGTAGCTGGGACTATAGGCGTGCACCTCCACACCGGGCTAATTTTTGTATTTTTAGTAGAGACAGGGTTTCACCATGTTGTCCAGGATGGTCTCGATCTCCCGACCTCGTGATCCACCAGCCTCAGCCTCCCAAAATGCTGGGATTACAGGCGTGAGCCACTGCGCCCGGATGACATTTTTTAAATAATGAATTTATGGTATGTTAAATTATATCTCAAAAAATATATATGCCAGACAATTGACAAAATAAGAAAACCAAAATTCCAATACACATGAAGTTACTCCACCTCACTAATAACTTTTAAAATCTAAATTAAAACAGTTAAAATTACAATTAAAATAATAATTAAAACAGCTAAGATACCTTACTCCCCCTAGTAGATTGCTCACATGTCCATTACTATGTGGCTTTAAACAGAACAAAACTGGAAACGATCTAAATTTTTTACAATAGGATATTAATTAAACTCTAGTGCATCACAGTATAACAGTTGCCATATTTTTGGCTACCCAGCATTCAAACACACATCCCATGTCAAGAAAATGCCCCCACCGCAAGCGTCTTGGAAATAAACAGTACAATCCTGACTCCCATTATTAAAGCCGAAGTGTGTGTGTTGTGGGAGGAAGGGAGAAGGGAGGAGACAGATATTCCTTTTCCCTGTCCCCTTGAAGCTGAGATGCTGCTAAATGATTCTAGACTTGGCTAGTCAGACACTTCTGCCCAGGATTTTGAATCATTAGAAAGTGACAAGAATACACAAGGACAGATAGAGATAATTCTCAGCACAGGCAAGAACACAGTCAAGATGCCAGCAGTGGCACTGGCAAAAGTCCTGAGAAAGCCAATGCCAGTGAAGAGGTCCTCACTAGACTTCTTGGGGCACGTCCTTGGCCTGTTTTAGTCTCCTTGTGTTCCTTCCTATTTTCCAAGCCTGGCTGACTCTGATTGACTTCTGTTGTCTCTATAAGCAATCCAAATAGCCTAACCAATAAATTCCATTTCTGGTTAAGCGAGCCAGAACTGCTTTATGTTGTGTTCAAGTAAGAACCCAGCCTAATGCATGTATAATAAATACCATGTGGCCATTAAAAACAATGATGTAGATCTCCATTTTCAGACAAGAAAAATGTTAGGATACATTAAGAAAAAGCATATTTTACACTCTGCAAAAAGTTATCTTAACCAACCTCCAATGGGTTAACTGATGGTCTCTTTTCTATCACTAAAATATTGAGATGCCCACAGCACGCTTAGCACTTAGATGCACACTTCTTGTTCCCACCAGTAGAATTGTTGGTGATTCAGCTGTGTTTGCCCTCAAGCTGTTTATGTCCACTGAACTTCTCATGGCCAAGTGATTTAATTAAATATTACGTACACTGATTAAATAACAGCATGAAGGAGAGTTGTTCTCTCTATGAAAACAAAGTTGAATGCATTAGGAATGTTCGATAAGGTGAGTAGCAAAGTTACTGCTAAAATAGCTGTACATGAAGCAACTTTAAAAGATTGGGGGGTAATAATAAAAACCTAAAAGAATTCTCATCTCTTAAATTTGTTCTCTATTTTAATAAAGCCAAACTAGAAATTAGAAATCTAGAATTAAGCAGTATGTGTGTGGTTTATACAAGGAAGGAGAGGAAGAATTCCAAAGGACCCATACGCATAGAAAAGGTTGTGGCCCTACATATAAATACTGGAGAATAAGGCCAGGCACAGTGGATCACGCCTGTAATCCTAGCACTTTGAGAGGCCAAGGTGGCAGACTGCCTGAGTTCAGGAGTTCGAGGCCAGTCTGGGCAACACGGTGAAACCCTGTCTCTATTAAAATACAAACAATCAGCTGGGCGTGGCAGTGTGCGTCTGTGGTCCGAGCTACTCGGGACGCTAAGGCAGGAGAATTGCTTGAACCCGGGAGGCAGAGGTTGCAGTGAGACAAGATCACGCCACTGCACTCCAGCCTGGGCAACAAAGCAAGACTCCATCTCCAAAAAAATAAAAATAAGCATAAAATAAATACAAATAAATATTGGAGAATAAATGAACATATGTTTTAGGTTTTAAAAAAAAATGACTAGGCTATATTTACATAATTTTTATGATTCCCTTCTTCAACTGACCAACCATGGTAGAGAGTTTCTACCATGTTTCCATTGTCTGTGAGGAAAGAGTCTGCACCATATCACAGAACAAAGAAGAAAAACTACCGACTTCCACTTTGTTCTTCCCATCATTGAATTTTCCCCAGTGTTTGCCCTATAAAGTCATGGCTGCAATGTCCTATTATAAATGGATATGTCCAATAAGTTTTGCTGCTATTCTTTAAGTTGTATTCTTTAAGTTCAGAATACTCAGTAGAAGTCAGAGATGATTTTCCTCACACATAGTTTTATACATTTGTCTTTTCTCTCAAAATATGTATGGGCTATAGCAAAATGACTATTTTCTGAGAAAGGCAGACACTTTTTAAAAAAGATTTCTTAGCCAGGCACAGTGGCTCACACCTGTTATCCCAGCATTTTGGGAGGCCGAGGCGGGTGGATCACAAGGTCAGGAGATCGAGACCATCCTGGCTAACCTGGTGAAACCCTGTCTCTACTAAAAATACAAAAAAATTAGCTGGGCATGGTGGTGGGCACCTGTAGTCCCAGCTATTCAGGAGGCTAAGGCAGGAGAATGGCGTGAACCTGAGGGGTGGAGCTTGCAGTGAGTCGAGATCGTGCCACTGCACTCCAGCCTGGGTGACAGAGTGAGACTCCATCTTAATAAATAAATTCTTAAATAAATAAATAACATTTTTTAAATTGTGGTAAAATGGCCGGGCACAGTGGCTCACACCTGTAATCCCAGCACTCAGGGAGGCTGAGGCGGGCGATCACCTGTGGTCAGGAGTTCCAAATCAGCCTAGCTAACACGGTAAAACCCCGTTTCTACTAAAAATACAAAAAATTAGCCAGGCATGGTGGCACATACCTGTAATCCCAGCTACTTGGGAGGCTGAGGCAGGAGAATCACTTGAACACAGGAGACAGAGGTTGCAGTGAGCCGAGATCGTACCATTGCACTCCAGCTTGGGCAATAAGAGCAAAACTCTGTCTCAAAAAAAAAAAAAAAAAAAATTGGCCGGGCATGGTAGCTCATGCCTGTAATCCCAGCATTTTGGGAGGCCGAGGCAGGCAGATCACGAGGTCAGGAGTTCAAGACTAGCCTGGCCAACATGGCAAAACCCTGTCTCTACTAAAAATACAAAAATTAGCCGGGTGTGGTGATTGGCGCCTGTAATCCCAGCTACTCAGGAGGCTGAAGCAGGAGAATCACTTGAACCTGGGAGGCGGAGGTTGCAGTGAGCCGAGATTGTGGCACTGCCCTCCAGCCTGGGCTATAAGAGCAAGACTCTGTCTAAAAAAAAAAAAAAAAAAAAAAATTGTGGTAAAATACACATAACATAAAATTTACCATTTTAACCATTTTTATATGTAAAATTTAGTGGAATTAAGTATATACACATTGTTGTGCAACCGTCGCCACCATCTATCTTCAGAACTTTTTCATCTTCCCAAACTCTATACCTATTAAAAAATAACTCCCTATTCTCCCTCCCCCTCAGACCCTGGTAACCACGGTACTACTTTATATCTCTATGATTTTAACTACCCTAGGTACTCCACATAAGTAAACTCATACAATATTTGTCCTATTGTGGCTGGCTTATTTCATTTAGCATAACACATTCAAAGTTCACCCATGTAGTATCATGTGTCAGAATTTCATTCCTTTTTAAAGCTAATGTTCTATTATATCATATATATATATATTCATACTGCATTGTGTTTATTCATGCATCTGTTGATGGACATTTGGGCTGCTACCCTTTGGGCTACTATGAACAATGCTCCAATGAACACTGGTATACAAATATCTGTTGAAATCCCTACTTCAAATTGTTTATTGTTTTGGGTATACATCCGGAAGTGGAGTTGCTAGATGATGTGGTAATTCTATATTTAATATTTTTAGGAACCACCATACTGTTTTCCACCATGACTGAACCATTTTACATTTCATCAACAATGCACAAGAGTTCCAGTTTCTTGCCAACACTTGATATTTTCTGAGGTTTTGTTTTGTTTTTTTTTTTTTTTTTTTTTAGTAATAGCCATCCTAGTGGATGTGAAGTGGTAACACTTATTTTTTTTATTTCAGAAATTTCAATGAAGAATTGAAGAATCAAAATTAACTATGAATAAATGGAAAGATACATTTCATTGTCAGTCATTTCCTTGTTATTTATTTCATTTATAATGTATTCTTATAATTTTTCTTGACTATATCATATCCCCTCTCTTCTGATTTTCTGGCAAGAACTGGTTGTAATATATACTTAAAATGTGAAATACTTGGCTTTGATTTCTATTTCATGAACAATCAGCTTAATAGGTTAGCACAATAACTTGGAATGAGTTCAAAGGCATCAAGATAAAAGGATGTAACAACTGGTCATTAGTGGATGTTCTTGGCTCATCATATGCTTATTTTTAGAGTGGATATAAAAAAGGAAATGGGATTTTTTTTTTTTTTTGAGACAGAGTCTCGCCCTGTCGCCCAGGCTGGAGTGCAGTGGCACAATCTCGGCTCACTGCAACCTCCACCTCTCGGGTTCAAGCGATTCTCCTGCCTCAGCCTCCTGAGTAGCTGGGATTGCAGATATGTGCTACCACACCTTGCTAAGTTTTGAATTTTTTTGTAGAGATGGGGTCTCACTATGTTGCCCAGGCTGGCATCAGATTCCTGGACTCAAGTAATCCTCCCACTTCGGTCTCCCAAAGTGCTGGGATTACAGGTGTGAGTCATGGTGTCCAGCCTACCTCATCTTTTTTGACAAATATGTCTGTGATTGAAATGCAAAATCTAATGAAAAAAGCATTACCGCATATGAACACATAAGATGACCTTAGGGCTGGGAACTAGCCATCAAAGATCCTGAGGTTAAAAAATTGTAACTCAATCCATCTTATCACACCTGTAAATTTATTTTACATCACACCTTTGGATGAACAGTAAACCTCATAATTAAACATATATTTTTATTCTTGAAAAAACTTGTAACCTTAGAAATATAATACTATAGAATCTTAATATAGGTCTTAATAAAAGTCAGCAAATAATATTATCCTTTCAGTATTGACCTATTAAAATAATCTGGCAAATTACAATTCTGCTACTATGTAGCTCTGCAATTTTATTGTGTAATTCTGGTCAATTAGTACATATTTCTACAGGGACTCTGGTCTATAAACACAACATAAAGAGTTATCAAGGCAGATAAACGTTAAATAGTGAGCTACATCAGTTATCTAAAATATAAGAAAGATTTATAAAGTCAAAGATAATTGCCAGGCCAGGCGTGGTGGCTCACACCTGTAAACCCAGCACATCGGGAGGCCAAAGTGGGCGGATCGCTTGAGTCCGGGAATTTGAGACCAGCTGGGGCAACATGGCGAAACACTGCCTCTACAAAAAACATAAAAAAGTTACTTGGGTGTGGTAGTGTATGACTGTGGTCCCAGCTATTCAGGAGGCTGAGGTGGGAGGATCACCTGAGCCAGGCAGGCAGTGGTTGCAGTGAGCCAAAATGGCACCACTGCACTCCAGCCTGGGCGGCAGAGTCAGATCTTGTCTCAACAAAACATTAAATAACATCCTGGGCCGGATGTGGTGGCTTATGCCTATAGTCCCAGCACTTTGGGAGGCTGAGGCAGGCAGATCACCTGAAGTCAGGAGTTCAAGACCAGCCTGGCCAACATGGTGAAACCCTATTTCAATTAAAAATACAAAAATTAGCTGGGTGTGGTGGCAGGCGCCTGTAATCCCAACTACTTGGGAGGCTGAGGCAAGAGAATTGCTTGAATCTGGGAGGCGGAGGTTGCAGTGAACCAAGATTGTGCCAGTGCACTCCAGCCTAGGCAACAAGAGACTCTGTCATAAATACATACATACATACACACACACATACATACATACCATACTGAGGAATGACAAAACTGTCCACAAAACTAAGTCACTCTCACTGGCAGACTTGAGCCTGTTCAGCCAGATAACAAGTGAGATAGCAGGGTAGAAAAGAGCCACTTGGGACCGGGCACAGGAGGATCACTTGAGGATTGGCGTTCAAGATCAGCCTGGGCAACATAGAAAGGTCCCGTCTTTAAATAAACTTTTAAAAAATAATTAGCTGAGCATGGTAGTGCACCTGTAGTCCCAACTACCCAAGAGGCTGTAGAAGGATCACCTGAGCCCAGGAGTTCGAGGTTACCGTGAGCTATGATCATGTCACTGCACTCCAGCCTGAGCTATAGAGATCCTGTCTCTAAAAAATTTTTAAATTAAAAATATCACTTGGCCTATCATCCCAATGGATGCTAAAGTCTACCAGTTGGGAGTTCTTTATAGGCACCTGAAAAGATGATCAGTTCATATACTATGTTACTTTATTTCAAACATATGCAGAAAAAGAGGGGTAAACAATTACACACTTTCTTCTGTGTACACTTTTTTCTTGCTGAAGGTTTATAGCATACGATCTAATTTACAAACTTTTTTATTTGACATATAATGTAGCTGTGAAAAGATGTTCAACTAAACTAGTTAAAAACACAAATTTGAGAAATTTAAATACGAACTAAAACAATGACGTCGTGTTTTTTTCTTATGATGTTGGCAAAAATTTAGAAGACTTACGTATCTATCTATCAAGGATGGTCAAGGGTATAGAAAAATATTTTATCTTACTGTTAATGAAGTGTAAATCACTATGGCCTTTTTTGTTTTGTTTTGTTTTGTTTTGTTTTGTTTTGTTTTTGAGACGGAGTCTTGCTCTGTCACCCAGGCTGGAGTGCAGTGGCCGGATCTCGGCTCACTGCAAGCTCCACCTCCTAGGTTTACGCCATTCTCCTGCCTCAGCCTCCCAGTAGCTGGGACTACAGGCGCCCACCACCTCGCCCGGCTAGTTTTTCGTATTTTTTAGTAGAGACGCGGTTTCACCGTGTTAGCCAGGATGGTCTCGATCTCCTGACCTCATGATCCGCCCGTCTCGGCCTCCCAAAGTGCTGGGATTACAGGCTTGAGCCACCGCGCCCAGCCTGCTATGGCCTTTTTTGAAAGGCAATTTTGCAATACTTATCAACATATGATGTGTACATAACTTGACTCAGCAATTTTACTTAAAAGAATCTAGCTACAAAAATACTTACACAGATGTATAAAGTTATAGGTGTAAGCATATCTAAAATAGTTAAAATTTGGAGACTCTCTAAATGCCTATCAATTAGGAAATAGATAGATAAATTATGGTGCATTCATACTATAGAATACTATACAGCAGTTAAGAACAGCAAGTTAAATCTGCATATACTGACATGGAAGCATATCTGTGACTAGTAAAGGGTCTAGAAGAATACAAGCTATTAATAGTGATTACCTTTTGAGGGAGTGACTCTCTTTTTACTTTATGTAATTCTATATTACTTTAGTTTCATTAAAACAAGCATGTATTATTTATTTTTTAAATTTCTTATTTTTTTTTTTTTTGCATTTATTACTTTACTATTCAGGAAAATAACAAAGAAAATGCGGAAATTAGCCAAACATTTTCTTTGCCTGAATTGGATGCATTTATTGTCTTCTATAGCTTTGGACATTTGTAGATAGCTTTTTCCCAAACCCAAGAGTAAGCAGGTCATATACAGTTCCCGTTTAAAAGCAGAAATGGGCAAAGGTTAAAGATAACAAAGAGGAAACTGCAATTAAGGAAGTGAAGAAAACAACAGTAAGAGAAGGCTGATAGAAAACATACCAAAAAAGGAATTCTTTTAGTGCTGGGCACTAAAATAATTAGCAGAATAGGATTCTTTAATTTTCAAATTTGTAAGATTATTTAATCTTAAATTTGTAAGAGAATCAAAAAGAAAAACAGTTTTCTTCAATTACAAAAGGATAATTTTTAAAAAGCAGCACCAACAAGTCTCACTACAATTAGTTTAAAAGCTTAGAAGGCAGGGCACAGTGACTCATGCCTGTAATCCCAGCACTTTGGGAGGCCCCAAGGCAGGTGGATCACCTGAGGTCAGGAGTTCAAGACCAGCCTGGCCATGGTGAAACCCCATTGCTACTAAAAATACACAAAGTTGCTGGGTATGGGGGTGCTTGCCTGTAATCCCAGCTACTCGGGAGACTGAGGCACGAGAATCGAGAATCGCTTGAAACCAGGAGGCGGTGTTTGCAGTGAGCCGAGATCATGCCGCTGCTCTCCAGCCTGGGTGACAGAGCAAGACTGTGTCTCAAAAAATAAATAATAAACAAAAAACAAAAGCCTAGAAAAATCCATTTGTGAAAAGAAAATAATACTCTCAGAGAAAGAGGGCTGGATGCGGTGGCTCATACCTGTAATCCCAACACTTTGGGAGGCCAAGGTGAGAGAACTGCTTGAGCGCAGGTGTTCAAGACCAGCCTGGGCAACAAAATGAGACCCCCGTCTCTACAATAAAATTTTAAAAATTAGCCAGGCATGGTGGCACGTGACTGTGGTCCCAGCTACACAGGAGGCTGAGAAAGGAGGATCACTTGGGACCAGGTCAAGGCTGCAGTGAGCCATGCTCGCCCCACTGCACTTCAGCCTGGGTAACAGAGCGAGACACTGTCCCCCCAACCCCCATCCCCCACAAAAAAAGGAGTTCCTAAACTGGTTGAGGAAAACAGCATGTTCTGTTCTGACTTTGGGGATAGATTTGGGACAAAGGAATTTGGTAACATTTGAATTAAATCTTCTACTCCAAAACTAGTAATATAGAAAATTTATCAAATTAGGAACAAGACATGGGTAAGTTACATTAAAACCCCATGGATGAGCAATTACAGAAGTTAGTATGTTAAATGAAGATTTTGATATTAGAAGATAATATGATGACTTGGAGTTGAGAAAATATTCTTTTTTAGACTCAGTTCAATAACAAATACCAATCAATCTGCATTGGGCAAAATAACTTTAGAGGTCAGACTGCCTGGATAACTGAGACATCATGGTCATCTCAATCTCCTAAAAATAGTAAACCTGCGAGAATGTCTTTCTTTTTCTGAGAAAAATCTGCCAAAAGGCTCAAAGATCTGAATCTCTACCCTGGCATATAATTTCCATTTGGGGCCTATGAGTTAACATTGTTCCCATAGAAATAAATTCTGTTAGTGTGCTATACTTAATTAATAAGCAAAGGAATGCAGTAATTTTATTCTTATAGTCTCATAAGCTTTACATTGTCTAATAATTTAAAGATATTTTCTATTTGGATTTTATAGCATGTGATGTTAGTTCTCAGATCCACAATTAACAGAGCTTTTAAGTCAACTGGGAAAAAAATTGAAAAGAATTCACTCACGAATTATACTCTAAAGATAAAAATGAAAACTTTATTATTCCCAGTGCATTTTAAAGCCTCCGTAATGCCCATCTTTCCTATTTTTTCTTCTTTACACACATGGGATCATACTATATGTACTATTTTGCACCTTGCATTTTCCATTTAACATGTCTTTTACATCTTGTATCAAGACATAGACCTCCTGCAAGGTGCAGTGACTCATGCCTGTAATCGCAGCACTTTGAGAGGCCAAGGATCACTTGAGGCCAGGAGTTCAAGACCAGCCTGGGCAACATAGTGAGACCTCATCTCTAATTATTAAAAAGAGAAAAAAAATTTTTAAGGACATACAGACCTCCACAATAAAAAACAAAACTGAACTATCCCCAAAGAAAATAGATAGACCTACCATTTTATAAAAAGGTTGTAATATTCCATTGTGTGGATATGCTATATTTTATTTAATTAGTTCCTTTTTGATTAACATTTAGGTTGTTTTCAGTTCTGTGCTATTATAAACCCTGCTTCAATGAATATCCTTGTATATACATCTTCATGAGCATATCTTTTAGGTAAAATTCCTGGAAGTGTAATTGCTAGGACAAAGGGCATGTACATTCTAAACTTTGATAAATAGTTCCAAACTGCCCTCCAGAAAAACTGTATCAATTTATACACTCACTAATGACATATATAAATAGTACTTATTTATTTATTTTTCCACATGTTCTAAATATAAATAGTACTTCTTAAGGCTTGTGATACATACTGTAAATCACCCTCTGGAAGGATATCATTTCACACTTACACTAGCAGTATAGGAGAGTGTCTAGCCACACTTTTATCAGGTACTATGAAAATTCTTTTTAAGCTTTGTCAATCTGTTATGTGAAAAATGATCATCTGTTTTTTATCTCCAATAACTTTGTGAGATTTTTTTGACCATTTGTATTCTTCATTTGTGAATTGCCTGTTTACCTCCATTGTGCATTTTTCTTTTGTTTACCTTTTTTGTTACAGATAGGTAAGAGATCTTTGCATATTAAAGATATTCATCATTTACCTGTCATATATTGTTAGTCTTTTTTAAGTTTCTTGTTTATCTTTTATCTGTTTGTGGGGTTTTTAAATTTTTAAGTACCATGCCTTTGGTGTCAGGCTTTGGAAGGCCTTTCTTACCTCAATTTATATTCTCTTCTAGTACCTTTTGTACTTAACATTTAAATCCTTAACTCATCTAGAATTTATTTCAGTTTAAGTATATAACATAAGAAACTAACTTTTTTTCTTCAAAATCATTAACTGATTGTCCCAATGCCATTTGTTAAGTAAGCCACTCTTTCCTCATCTACCTGAAAAGCTACCACTATTAAATATACAGTACACTAAATTTTTATTCAGGGGTCTCTTTTGGGATGTTTTCTTCCCTTGATCTGTTATTCTATTTTGGTGCCAGTACTTTTGGGGGGGGGGAATGAAGAAATTCTTTAAAATTTTATTTATTGGAGTAAAAACACTTACCATGAGAGTTACCCTCTTAACACATTTTTAAGTGTACAACATATTAGGTACAATGTTAACTTTTAAAACTGTTGTACATTTTAATGCATTTTTTGTCTAATAAGGCACATCCCCCTTGTCATCCTTCTTTTTCAGAATTTGTCTGTGTGTTTTCAAATATTTACTCTTTCATATGAACCTTAACATCATTGTGTCAGATCCTCCCTCCATCAAAATCTCTTAAATTTATAGACTAACTTAAATAGTTAACCTCTTTTTACAATATTGAATCTTACTACACATTTCTTAAGTTTATTCTTTAGTATTTTTGGGGTCCCCCCCAAAAAACAAAAACAAAAACAAACTAAAGAAATAAACTTAATAAGAAGATATATATGAATAAGAGATTTTTTCATTATATTTTCTAGATGATTATTGTTGGTGTATACGTGATATAATTGTGTAACTGCATAATTTTGATATATTTAACTGCCAACCTTATTAAACTCTCTAATACCTCTCTATATTAACTCAACCTTAGTAAACTCTGTAACTAGAGTGGATGTTTCAAGAAAACAAATATATCATCTAACACACATGAATTTTCTACAGAATGTATAAATTAACGTAAATTTATATCTGTTTATTTTACAGTTCCTCTGAGAGGGGAACTGTTAAGTCAGAGCATTTTACTGTTAACCTTATACCTTTTTGCACCTTGTGTCTTCTCATTACTATGAGCATATGTACTACTTTGATAATAAAAAATAAGTTTTAAAAAAGTGCCGGCCGGGCACAGTGGCTCACGCCTGTAATCCCAGCACTTTGGAAGACTGAGGCGGGCGGATCACGAGGTCAGGAGATCGAGACTATCCTGGCTGACACGGTGAAACCCCGTCTCCAGTAAAAAATAGAAAAAATTAACCAGGCATGGTGGCGGGCACCTATAGTCCCAGCTACTCAGGAGGCTGACGCAGGAGAATGGCATGAACCTGGGAGGCGGAGCTTGCAGTGAGCCGAGATCGCGCCACTGCACTCCAGCCAGGGCCACAGAGGGAGACTCTCAAAAAAAA
>NW_012109186.1:324789-341368 GCF_000951045.1 Mandrillus leucophaeus
TTTTTTGAGACAGTGTCTTGCTCTGTCACCCAGGCTGGAGTGCAGTGGTACAATCTCAGTTCACTGCAACTTCCGCCTCCCAAGTTCAAGCAATTCACGTGCCTCAGCCTCCTGAGTAGCTGGGATTACAAGCGCACACCACCACACCCGGTTAATTCTCTGTATTTTTAGTAGAGACGGGGTTTTGCCATGTTGGCCAGGCTGGTCTCGAACTCCTGGACTCAAGTGGTCCACTTGTCTCGGCCTCCCAAAGTGCTAGGATTACAGGTGTGAGCCACCAAGCCCAGCCAAAACAAGTGGATATAAGTTAAAAGACTAATAAAATGGGAATTGGTAAAATAAATAATATTCCAAATATTCAGTAGAATACACAACTATTATATTCAAATTTTCTGACATACAAAGACAATCAATAATATATTGAATATTAAAATGAGGGTTTTTTGGTTGTTTTTAAAAGGAGACATGGACACACACACATGTATATACCTACACAGCAAAATTTGTAAGACTAAATGAACAGCTATCTTAGGAGTAATAATTATGGTAGTACTCTTATAATCTCTGCTGTGCATTGTGAAGTTTTCTACAATAAACATGTCTTAATTATTTACAGGAATAAACAGGGTGATAACCCTTGTAGTGTTAAACCCATAAATTCTAGGAATTAAGAGGTTCAGCTCACTACCCATGTTTATTCCTCAAACAAGTTCAAATCCCACTTTGGTTAGCCCAGTCCTCTAAGAATCCCAAGACATGTCTAGTTCTAGCAGGCTGTTTCACAAGGGTGGTATGGCGTCTGATGGTTATGAAGAGATTTAAGTTTGTAAGGAAAAAAAAGGAACTAGAACTGAATGAGGCGTTTTGAAAATGTATGTTAATATCGTGTTCCCTATTACACTTGAGATTTCAGGATACTTATAAAAAGAAAGCATTTACCTTCCATCGCAGGCTGCCTGAACCGCAAGATAAATGCTTTTCTGTAACAGAGTCTGAGAAACTTAAGTAGGTGTTATGCTCGTGAAATTTATCATTAACTTGCATAATGGTCTACCGAAAGCTCAAGCAGTGGAAAAAGTTTATCTGGTATAACCAGCAAATTCCAGTGAAGTAAGAAGTTTACGATAAATAAATGTGTGTGTGTATATCCCCATACCCATATTTTTAAACTAAAAAACACGCTTCTATGACTTTTCATATGACGTATTAGTTAATAAATCATCATTTATTTTCTTTAATGAAACCATACTATATATGCTACCAAGCTGATAATATAGATTTTGGGGGAGGGTGATAATTAGTACACCAGACCAAATATTAACACTAACAACATGCCCATCAATTTGGTGACAGTTGGTGAGAGAGAGAGAGGTAGTGGGGTGTGTGTGTGTGTGTGTGTGTGTGTGTGTGTGTGTGTGTATGTGTGTGTGTGAGAGAGAGAGAGAGAACCATCCCATGACGTCCAAAATTCCCTCATGCCATGCCTTTACTTTATAAGCAATACTTCCCTTACCCCCAAACCTTGGCATCTACTGTTTTCCTCCCTATAGTTTTGCTTTTTCAGATTTTCATATAAACAGAATGATTATTCATATAAGTGGATAAATGAAATGATACATAGCCTTTTGTATCTGGTCTCTTTCACATGGCAAAATGCATTTTAAGATTAATCTATGTTATTGCATGAATCAAGGAGTGTATTCTATGGTATAAATATACAACAATCTATTCATCTTTTTCACCAGTTGAAATAACTGGGTTGTTTCCAATTTTTGTTGACTAATGCTGAACAATGCTAGTATAAACATTCATATACAGGTTTTTGTGTAAACACAGGTTTTCACTTCTCTTGGAGAGATATCTAGAAGTAGGATTGCTGAGTCATATTGGAGATACAGGTTTAATTTCATAAGAAACTGCTGGCAAACTGTTTTCCAAAGTGGCTGTGTCATTTTGTATTCCCATCAGCAACGTATAAAAGTTCCAGTTGTTCTGCACACCTGCCAACAATTAGGATTGCCACTTTTGTTTTTTCCAGACCTTCTAAAAATAAGTGTACAGTGGTATCTCACTTTATTTACAGATGATGTTTAGGATCACAACAAAATTGAGCAGAAAGTACAGAGATTTACCAAATACCTCCTACCACCATATACGTACAACCTCCCTCGTTAGCAACATCACATACCAGAGTGGTACATTTGTTATAATTGTCATTTTGGTTTTAATTTTCATCTGCCTAATCTGCATTTCCTTTATTTGCTATTTTCATATCTTCTAGGTGAAGTCTCTATTCACATCTCTTGCCCATTTTGTTATTTGGTTGTTTCCTCATTGTTACATTTGGAGGGTTTTAAAAGTTTATTATGGATACAAATCTTTGTCAAAAATGTGATTTGCAGCTGGGCACAGTGGCATATACCTGTAGTTCCAGCTATTCAGGAGGCTGAGGTAGGAGGATGACTTGAGGCCAGGAGTTCAAGTCCAGCCTGGAGAACACAGACTGCATCTCTTAAACAAAAATTTGACTTAAAATATCTTCTCCTAGTTTATGACTTGTCTTTTCATTTTCTTTTACAGAGCAAAAGCTGTCATTTTAATTAAGTCCAGTATATCCATTTTTTATTTATGGATTATGCTTTTGGGATAATATAGATTTCTAATCACATTTCTTTTAAAGTCTTTCTTTGTACAAACAGAGTAACATTTCTCCTAACTAGCAGCCTCAGTCAAAAAGAATAATAAGCAAAAACTGCCACTAGTGTTGTTTGATGGGTACAGAGTTTCAGTTTGGGAAGATGAAGAAAGGTGGAGGTGGAGGTGGATGGTAGGGATGGTTGCACGACAATGTGGCTATACTTAATGCCATAGAACCGGTACAGTTAAACATGGTTTAAATGGTAAATTTTATGGTATGTGTATTTTACCATAAGTTTTTAAAACTTGGCACTGAGCAATAAAAATACGTCACGGAAGTCTATACTCTAAGTTCATGCACACTATTTGTCAGAAGAATATTTCAGGCACTGATAAACAAGGCAATGGAGCCAAAACTTCACTTTGGATTCATGAATGATGAATGAGGGGTCCATTTCCAAGATAAGAGATGGCTGGTCAAAAGGCACCATGCCTAGCACTTTGTAGACAGGTTGTCTCATTTAGTCCTCATACTTATCCTATGAGGAAGATACTATATTAGCTTCTTTCACAATTAAGGGAACTAAGGCTTGGAGGGCAGGGTTGCCTATTTAAAGTTATATTAATACTTGGATCAGTTAAATCAAGAAGTGAAAATTAGCAGAAGCCACCAGACAATCTGACCCAAGAACTCTCACTCTGGGCCACTGCTCTACACTATCTCCAAGTCTGTAAAATAAAACTGCCTTCACTCAGCTTTTGTTGTGAGAAATTTAGAAGGTTTAGAAAACTAAAAATTATTTAACAAACATTCCTTGGGTACTGTTAAAATGTAATTTCACTAGACTGGTTTCCCACAGTACGTTGAACAAAGATAAGTTACATGTTATCAGTTACTCTGCAGTGGAGTGGCTCTACATCTTAAGTCAAACGGACTGGTGTCAAATCCTGGCTCTGGCTTTGTGCTAAAGAATCTTATGCATCTTAGTTCATATGAACAAAATTGCTAATTTGGGGTGATAAAATCATACAACCCTAGAAGCTTCTTTACTCAAAATGTGTCGTTTATGTCCTATCTTGAAGCCTCCAAAATATAGGTAAGCTTCACTGTTACTGTGAAGACCCAGTAATGCTTAGAATATTTTATATCTCTATAAAAGTTGGCTATTTTTTATAAAAAGAATTACCTTGCACAAATCACTTCATCGATAAAATGGTTAAGTATTTAACAGCAGTGGTTCTGGAATCAGGCTACCGCTGTTCAAATCCTGGCTCTGTCACTTGCTAAATTTAAAGCCCTGGGCCTGTCACTTGTCTCCTGAAGCTTTAGTTTTCCATGACTGAAAAAGAAAAGAATTATTATAGCATTGCTATGAGCATAAAATGAAACATCCTATATAAATTGCTTAGTATAGTCCCTCACACACAGTAAGACACCAGTGCACATGAACTATTCCTGCTTTTTATTAGTAATATTAAAATGTGTGGGGGTAGCATTCTAAATCAAATCATAGAAAGGGCATTTTGCAAATCTGCAGAGACAGCAATACTCTAAGTAATTAATTCTTAAAGAACTCAGCCAAGCCTGGTGGCTCACTCCTGTAATCCTGCATTTGGGAGGCCAACGCAGGTGGATTGCTCAAGCGCAGTAGTTCAAGACCAGCCTGGGCAACATGGTAAAATGCCATCTCTACAAAAGACACACACACACAAAAAAAAACCAGGTGTGGTGGTGCACACCTGTAGTCCCAGTTACTCTGGGGGCTGATGCGAGATCACACCACTGCACTCCAGTCTGTGCGACAGAGTAAGGCTATTTTAAAAAAAAAAAAAAAAAAAAAAAAGAACTATAACTTATCTCACTTGGTGCTCATAAACATTGACCACCCCAACTAAAGCTACCCTCTGCCAGTCCCTCTGTATCACGATCCTTGTTTTATATGTTATCAGATAGGTTGAGCATTCCTAATTTGAAAATCTGATGTAAATGACGAGTTGATGGGTGCTGACGAGTTGATGGGTGCAGCATGCCAAAATGGCACAAGTATACATATGTAACAAGCCTGCACGGTATGCACATGTACCCTAGAACTTAAAGTATAATAATAAAAAAATAAAATAAAATAAAATTTAAAAAAAAGATCACTTAAAAAAAATAAAATAAATAAAATAAAATAAAAAGAAAATCCGAAACCTTAAATGCTCCAAAATCTGAAACTTTTAGAGTGCCAACATGATACCACGAGTTGAGAAATTCCACCCCTGACCTCATGTGATGGGTTGCAATCAAAATGCAGGCACACAACAGTTTATTCAGCATCCCTAAGGGGAAAAAAAAAAGGCCCTCCCAGCTCCCTTCAGCTGCAACGTACCTGCGTGCATTCATAACAGAACAAGAAATCATATCTGTCCGAAATATCAAAGAGAGACTTCTAAGAAAAAACCATTGTTAATGAGGCAGAAGACTCTTGAGGAAACTTTAGGGTTTTTTTGGAGACAGGTTCTTGCTCTGTTGCCCAGGCTGGAGTACAGTGGTGTTATCATAGCTCACTGCAGCCTCAAATTTCTGGGCTCTATCAATCCTCCCACCTCAGCATCCCAAGTAGCTGGGACTACAGGTGTGTGCCACCACGCCCAGCTAATTTTTTGTTAAATGTTTAGTAGAGACGAGGTCTTACTATGTTGCCCAGGCTGGTCTCGACCTCCTGAGCTCAAGCAATCCTCCTGCCTTGACCCCCCAAAGTGCTGGGACTACAGACATGAGCCATCACGCCTGGCCTAGAAGAGACATTTTTAAAAACCATGCAGCAGAATGCCTCCTCATCCCTAGAGGACCCATTTTCTGGTCCTTCATCTATTTCTAATGTTTCTTTTCACCTAAAAACATAAAATATAGTATACAGTAATCTTTTAATCAAAACACAGTATCATAAGTAGAGACTGAAAACTTGTTGTTGTTTGTTGCTGTGGTTTAACAGCTAAAAAAGGAATTCTGGTGATGCTATTGTGCTGCTTAACTACCCTGAATACCTTGTTTTTCACTGTATTAATGGTATGTCATGTTTTTTAACTGATTAAAATTTACAGGTATGTGAATAAGTGCAAGAAAATGATTGCTTACCAGTAGCATATAAATTCAGAGTCAGGAACAATGGTTAGGCTGATCACAGATTGTCCACATGGGTGGCTGAGATAGTGACACCTTTGCTTTCTAATGGTATATTGTACACACTTTGTTTCATGCACAAAATTATTTAAAATAATAAAATTAACTTCAGGCTATGTGTACAAGTTATAGATGAAACATAAATGAATTTCATGTTTAAACCTGAGTCCTATCCCCAAGATATCTCATTACATATATGCAAATATTCCAAAATCCAAAAATTCTGAAATCCGAAACACTTCCGGTCCTAAGCATTTCTGATAAGGGATACTCAATTGGTACTGCCTATTGCTACTTGGTCTCTATTTTCTTTGTTTACTTATTTACTGTCAGTCTCCCACTTCCAGAACATAAGCTCCATGAGAACAGGGAGGCAAAATGGTTAAAAACATAGACTCAAGTTCCAGTCCAGCCTGGGTAACACAGCGAGACCCCTGTTTCTACAATTTTTTTTTTTAAACAGACTCAAGAACCAGACTGTCTGGATTTGATTCCTATCTCTGCTGCTTGCTAGCTGTGTGACCTTGGCAAGTTATTTAATCTCTGTGCCTCAGTTTCCTTATCTGTAAAATAGAGATCATAACAGCATCTGTTTCAGAGGGTTGTTTCAAGAATTCAACAACTTAACATATGTAAAGCACACAGTAAGCATTCAGTAAATGTTAGCTATTATTACAGACCTGGTTCACTGCTGTTATTCCAGCAGCTTGAGCAGTACTTGCACAGAGTAGGCACCTAATAAACATTTATTGAATAAATGAACAGTAAGAGTTCAATGCTCCAGTTGGAGACAGTCTTAAGAATGTTCCTAAAAGTCAGAGTTAAGAATGAGAGAGAGGGACTGAGGAAAGGTGTCTTCTGTGGGGTCAAAG
Source organism: Mandrillus leucophaeus (assembly GCF_000951045.1). Taxonomy (NCBI): domain Eukaryota; kingdom Metazoa; phylum Chordata; class Mammalia; order Primates; family Cercopithecidae; genus Mandrillus; species Mandrillus leucophaeus. Next base: position 331,465 of record NW_012109186.1, read on the forward strand.
CCCCGGTTCAGACCCCATGTACTACCTAAGTAGAAAAGGTTGCTGGTCACCATGGGGCATGATCTAAAGTCCAGAGCTGCCTCTGACAACTAAGGAAGTCCCCCTGGGTACTTCCTCCTTCCTCAGCTAATATTTACCAGAGCTTACCATCAACAGTGCTTTGTTAACTCATTTAACCTTTACAACAACCTTGAGGTAAACATAATTTTCCCCATCCTAAAGATGGGAACACTGAGGAACAAATAGGTTAAGTAACTTGACCAAGGTCATATAGCTGGTAAGTAGTTAAGTCTGAGTTCAAATTCAGGAAGCCTAACTCTAGAGCCCATGCCTTTAACCACTATGCATTTCAGTATCGAGTGAATGGCAGCTAGCTAGCTTTTTCATTGCGGAACCCTATCATGTTACCATCTGGAATTCTTTTCTCTGGGATCATTCATTTTCCAAGAAAAGAATTCTCCAGTCTCCCATCTGCAAAGCAAGCTCTATTTGCTGTTATATTTGGGAGCAAGGTGTGGGGAAGGGGCTGACCACACAGTATGCAGACTTCCACTGAATTCCCCTGTTCTCAACCCAATGCTTTAGTATCCTCCACTCTGCCCCACTGTCCAGGAGCTCAGAGTCTTTCAGATTCACTTAGTACTGAGACTATACTCCTGGTCTCCTGAGAAAAACTAAGAGGTCCAATCACTTCCTGTGCAGTTTTTAAAACACTTCCCTTATTTTCAGCCCTGGGTCTCTTCTTCACCTTTCAGTAAAAACAACTTACCTTCAAATTCTGAGCCTATCATGGGTAATGTGAGATTAAAGAGCTCACTTCTCATTAATATCCTCTGCAGGAAGGTTCTCCCTCTTCATGTGCTTCCTATCTTCCAAAAATATATTAAATTCATCTCTCTGCTGATTTAGCGCTCCTGTTTTCTTTTCCTTGCAGGTGTAACCTTTTTAAAATCTTTTCACTGTCACATTAATGGAGTTTGGTGAAGGACAAGAGCTAAACACATGGCCAGGTGGCTATGTTTAACCTCATATACTAATTTTATAATGGTATTCTTTCAGACACAGATTTTTAAAATAGAAGATGATTCTGGTAGTGGGTAGAAAATGAGGTGGAGGAGAGGAGAATAAAATAAATTAAGATTTAGCTGAGCACAGTGGCTCATGCCTGTAATCACAGAAATTTGGGAGGCCAAGGCAGGAGGATTGCTTGTAGTCCAGGAGTTCAAGACCAGACTGGGCAACATAATGAGACCCTGTCTCAAAAAAAAAAAAAAAAAAAAAAAGAAACAAATTAAAATTTATTTAGTTCCTATCAATACTCCAGACATTTTAAACACTTTAATCCTAGTAATCACATAAAACTTTTCTCCTTCTAGAGAAGATTCAAGTTCGAAGAGATAATGAGAGCCCCTTTGCCTAATACAAATAAGTTAATGAATGATAGAATCTGACTCTAACTCAGGCGTCAGAGATTCCAAAAAGTATGCTCTTTTCCCCTACCTTATGTTGTCTGAAAAGAATACAGCCTAAATTAATGAAAAGTAATGGTCATTAGAGTTGAAGTAATGAAGGGGATGGGTTCAAGCAATTCTTTGGGTATACGGCAGCAGCAGTATGGCACCATCCTCAAGCAAAAAGAGAACAATGACAGGTCAGCTTTGTAAAGGTATATGCAAAGACTAATATTCCTACACAAGGCATTTTGATGGCCGAATGTCAGCCTGAATATCCATCCTCACTCATCTTGAGAAGACAAACAGTACCCTCTTCTCCCCTTAATCTAAAAGAAACATATTAATCTTTCCAACTTTCCCACTTCCTTACCATTTCCTATATGTTTTTCTCTTCTACTTCTTCTGAGCAGCTATTCCTTTAATCCTGGCCTCCAAAGTTCTACAGAAACCCTTGTAAGTGGTCCCCTGCCTAGCAAACACACTCCAGTAATATTTTCTCCCTGGGTTACAATTGCAACTAGTTGTCCTGACCTGACCAAAACGATGACTAGGGAGTAGGGGTACCTTAACACTGCATCATCAAGAAAAGAATTACCCATTGAGGGCCTAGCACATTTATCTTCACACATACAATAAGCCCTCAATATGTACTTACTGAATGAGTACCTTCAATTTAAAAATGGGTTTCTTGAACAGTTGTTTCTCAATATTGAAGATGAAACATGTTTTCTCATAGGAAGAACTTTATACATGATGGCTAGGTTCAAAGGCCCACTTTTAGGAGTTGAGACAATAGTGCAGCTGGGCTATACATTAATAGTGCTATAACACTGTTTCATGTGGGGAAACATATAGTAAATTCCAATTAGGAAGTCAAGATGCCAAGGAACATATATCTCTTACTGACATTCTCAGCTCTGGAAAGGACCTCTATGCCCCTTTCCTGAGGCAGTGGTAGAAGGAAGAACACTACTCTCAACTCAAGGACAGTGAGCAATAACAGGTCGAGCACATGTCAGGCCATAGATATATGAGTGAGTGTGTGTGTGTGTGTGTGTGTGTGTGTTACAATTAAATCAGGTACAGATATTCTGCCTAGAAAAGCAATAAAGCACTAAAAATACTTAATGTGTTCTAGAAAGTCTTTTTTTCCAAAATCATTAATATCAAAATAGTTTTGAGTTAACAAACTATGATATACTGCTGAGAGTAGTATAAACTAACACCAATCCTGACAGAGTTTCCAAAAGACAAGTTGGCAACATTTATCAAAAGTCTTAAAATAGGCAGCCTGGGCAATACAGTAAGACCCTGTCTCTACAAAGAAATTTTAAAATTAGCCGGGTGTGGTGGTGCACACCTGTAGTCCCAGCTACTCATGAGGCTGAGGTGGGAGGATCACTTGAGGCTGCAGTGAACCGCCTTTGCACCTCTGCACTCCAGTCTGGTTGACAGAGTGAGACCCTGTCTCAAAGAAAAGTCTTAAAATATGCATACCCTTTAACCAAGAAATTCCAGTTCTAAGAATATATTCGAAGGGGAGGAAAGGTACAGACAACTGTACTAAGATGTATGGCTAAGGATGCTTATCACAAGGTTGTTTATGTGATTGAAAAACTGGAACCAACCTAAACATCAATATGGAATTGGTCCAATACATTATCATATCTCCATTAAAAACACAGAGTTGTTGGCTTAATGATATCATGTCTGTGATGAGTAAAGTGAAAAAAGGCTACAAATAATTGACGATAGTCCTATTTTTATTAAAATGTTGTATAAATGTATATATACACATGAGAATGTGTATGTAAAAGAAAAATACTTTTGTTAGAAATCATACCAGATCAGTTAATAGGGTTGCTCTTCAAAAAAGAAAAAAAATGATTGCCATTCTAACTGGTGTGAGATGGTATCTCATTGTTGTTTTGATTTGCATTTCTCTGATGGCCAGTGATGACGAGCATTTTTTCATGTGTCTGTTGGCTGTATGAATGTCTTCTTTTGAGAAATGTCTGTTCATATCCTTTGCCCAAGTCAGGAAACAACAGGTGCTGGAGAGGATGTGGAGAAATAGGAACACCTTTACACTGCTGGTGTAAACTAGATGGATTGTAAACTAGTTCAACCATTGTGGAAAACAGTATGGTGATTCCTCAAGGACCGAGAACTAGAAATACCATATGACCCAGCCATCCCATTACTGGGGATATACCCAAAGGATTATAAATCATGCTGCTAGAAAGACACATGCACACGTATGTTTATTGCAGCAATATTCACAATAGCAAAGACTTGAAATCAACCCAAATGTCCATCAGTGACAGACTGGATTAAGAAAATGTGGCACATATACACCATGGAATACTATGCAGCCATAAAAAAGGATGAGTTTGTATCCTTTGTAGGGACATGGATGCAGCTGGAGACCATCATTCTCAGCAAACTATCGCAAGAACAGAAAACCAAACACCCCATGTTCTCACTCATAGGTGGGAATTGAACAATGAGATCACCTGGACTTGGGAAGGGGAACATCACACACCGGGGCCTATTATGGGGAGAGGGTGGGGGGAGGGATGGCATCGGGAGTTATACCTGAGGTAAATGATGAGTTGATGGGTGCTGACGAGTTGATGGGTGCAGCACACCAACATGGCACAAGTATACATATGTAATAAACCTGCACGTTGTGCACATGTACCCTAGAACTTAAAGAATAATAATAAAAAAAAAGAAATCCCCCCCAAAAAAGAAGAAAGAAATTATACCAGAATCTTAACAGTGGCTAATCCCTGGATGGTGGAATTAAGAGTGATTTCTACTTTCTTCATTTAGTCAGCACATATTTATTGAAGTCCCATTATGTTTCAGGTACTAAGTTACGTGCTGGTGATACAGCAGTGAAGAGGAGCACTGTCTCTTCTTTCATGGAGCTCACATTCTCGTGAGGGAGATGGACGATAAGCAAACAAAGGAATGTATAAAATCAAGTAGTGAACCAGGCACAGTGGCTCATGCCTGTAATCCCAGAACTTTGGGAGGCTGAGGCGGGAGGATCACTTGAAGTCAGGAGTTCAAGACCAGCCTGGTCAACATGGTGACACCCTGTCTCTACTGAAAACACAAAAATTAGCCGGGTATGGTGGTGTGCACCTGTAATCCCAGCTACTCGGTGGGCTGAGGCAGGAAAATCACTTGAACCGGGGAGGTGGAGGTTGTAGTGAGCTGAGATTGCACCACTGCATTCTAGCCTGGGTGACAGAGCAAGACTCTATCTCAAAAAAAAAAAAAAAAAAAAATGCAAAAGTCAAGTAGTGATAAATGCTGTAAGAAAAAATAAATCTCAGAAAGGAGAGATATCTAAATATTGACTGGGGCTGGGCGCGGTGGCTCACGCCTAAAATCCCAGCATTTTGGGAGGCTGAGGCGGGTGGATGACTTGAGGTCAGGAAATTGAGACCAGCCTGGCCAACATGGTGAAACCCCATCTCTACTAAAAACACAAAAATTAACCAGGTGTGGTGGTGGACACCTGTAGCCCCAGCTACTCAAGAGGCTGAGGCAGGAGAATCATTTGAACCTGGGAGGCAGAGGTTGCAGTGGGCTGAGATTGCCCCCACTGCCTGGGCAACAGAATGAGACTCTGTCTCAAATAAATAAATAAATAAATATTGACTGGATTTTGTTTTTACATTGACCATTTATCAATGTTCTAATCAGAAATAAAAGTATTTTTATTTTGGAAAGTTAACATATTTCAAGGATACCTTTGTAGGATGCATGCATCAGATCCCCCTTTAAGATCTCTGAATGACAAAAATGTAAAGGGTATACTTCAGTTATTTTGAAATTCACTTCTGCAAAATACCTCATTCTTTAATGATACTCAATAAAAGATACTATAGATTTGTATAGATTACAAAAGACTATGAGCCACACTGGAAGCTCAGTTTCATGAGATTCCCAGAGGCTCACCTAAAACTGCTCTACTTAATATAGAGGAGTCTAATAAACCCCAAAAGAATTGTTTAGTTTCAATTCTGAAACTGTGGATTTGTCACTCTAGAGAAATTTGTTGAGATCACTTTATGGAGATAAAAAACAAAAGCCTTATTACTTTCTGCAAATGCATATAGTGAGCCATGTCTTTTCTTAGTTCTCTGAGACTGTAGTTTTGAGACAAAAGAGTCTGGAGATAAAGGCAAAGAGGGAACCACAGAAACACTTTATAAGCAGAATATTGCAGAAGTCCAAAGAAATAAATTTCTAAGTGCAGCCTCCATTGATTAATAATAAAAATGTATATGTGAGTTTGAAAGCCTGGACATTACAGACCCTCCTCCCCCCATCAGGAGGATAAGGGCATGGGTACTGATGATGGCTTTTTGTTGAGCTATTTTTACTCTGTACTAGCCTCCCTTTCTGAATGAACAAACTGCATTCGGAAAACTGTGGAGTAGAGTTAGTGGCATACCTAATGACTTCAAAGGACAAGTGACTCCCACAGAGATGAAGTCTATAACCCTGGCTTCATTAGCATCATTTAATCAGCAAAACCAAAAAGGTACCAGGTAGGTTTATACTACCAACCCTATTCACGCTAGCATTTGACTCATGTTGGTGAAGACTGTAATACTCAGCATATGTGGTGTATGTTGGTAAACCATCTTGGTGATTATGCAAAGTTATCTTTCCTCTTAGAATAGAATATAATCAATCTTGCCAATACTTTTTTTAAAGCAGTTAACATATTGGGAGAAAATTTATTTTGTCATAATTTTTATAGCTGAAATATTTATATGGTATGATTACAAAGTAGTATACTGATATATTTTTCAGAATACTTAGACTTTTCATAACATTCTTGTTTTTCATATATTTTCTCTTTTCATACCAAGGTCCAAAGAACAATTTTCAGCACGAAGGAAGCAAACATTCCAGAAATATAGTCTAGATCTACATCCCCACCCATATCCAACCCTTCAATTTCTTTCAAGTCCTGTTTTAAAGACTTAGGCTGGCTGGGCGTGTTGGCTCATGCCTGTAATTCCAGCACTTTGGGAGGCCGAGGCGGGTGGATCACCTGAGGTCAGGAGTTCGAGATCAGCCTGGCCAACATGGTGAAACCCCGTCTCCACCCAAAATACAAAAATCAGCTGGGCATGGTGGCACGTGCCTGTAGTCCCAGCTACTCGGGAGGCTGAGGCAGGAGAATCACTTGAACCCGGGAGGCGGAAGTTGCAGTGAGCCGAGATCATGCCACTGCACTCCAGTCTAGGTGACAGAGCAAGACTGTCTCAAAAAATAAAGACTTAGGCCAATAAGGGTGAAAATCTGGTTACATTCTCTCCTATTTAAAGCTGAATCACTGTCAGGACAGATACGGATGAAAAATTATGTACTGGAAATGTGTGGGAGACCAGCTTCTGGAAAGAAGTTTTTAAGAAAGGAAACAGTACTTTAAAATTGTCAAAGACAACTGGTTGGCCAGGCATTTTATACAGATAAAGGGGAATGAATTCACAGAAGGCCCATATCATTTCACACCCTTGAGAGTTTTCAACTGGCAGGTTTCAAGTGATTTGTAATTATAAGCAAGCAGAATCCCAAATATTGATGGCTATGAAAAATATACTGAATTGCTAGGAATAAAATAAATTGTGTGCTAATTCAAATGCACACTTGTTGAACAGAAATCAAGACAAATAACTATCAACAATAATATTTACTATTTATGTAATTTAAATATTTACTATTTCTATAAATTCATCATAATTTGCAGGAAGTTTCCCTTTCCAGAATCCATTCTTCAGTTCTGTGGATTGTGCTTTCTTAGTTAGAAATCACTAAAATGAACTTTGTCATCTCAAAAAACTGAGATTATAAAAATAGGTTGAAATCTTTAGAAACTTGGTTTTGGTAGAATAAAAAAAGTGCTGTACTTAAAAGGGGGTTATTCCTCCCCATTTTAGATAGGCAATTTTCACAAAGTAGATGCTTCCCTTCAGTTAGTTGGCTTTAAAGGGGATTCAAATTTTTAATTCTGAAAAAATTGTAGGGAGTCAAGCTATAATCAAATTCTAAATTTTCGTTTAGTATATTCTGTTGTAGCTGTGAAATAAATTATTAAAATGCCTCTTGACTATCCCCCTTTTTTCTTCTGATGAAGGCTGCACACACATACACACAAAACATAAACTTAAATGATGAAGGCTATGTACACATACACACAAAAACATAAACCTAAATAAGCCATAGGCTGAACTTATTAACTAACATCCTATGTCTAAAAACTATTTCTGTCTAATGTTTTATCATTGACAATACCTTCTTTTGAAAGCGGTATGAGTATGAATGTAGGAAATTAAATGTGGACATATCAGCACATGAAAAAAAGGAAAATAGGCTCTGTCTCAAAAAAAAAAAAAAAAGAAAAAAGAAAAAGGTAAACACATTAAACTAGGTATTACCATACTTTGGCATCACTGAAACAAATTATATCTGGCCAGATACTTTCCAATGAGTTTCCTCAACATGCACACACAACAGTAAATCTGATGGACGCGGCTAGATTAATCTGAAAAGCTTAATATCATAATTATGAGTCAGGTTCCTAAAGAGTGTAAAGAGCATGGGCAGTATAAAAAGACAAATGGAGAGCCAAAATTGCCAATTTAGACTAATAGAGGGAAAAAATTGTGCATGGGGAGAAGGAAAGCTGGTTTGCCTTGTCAGAATCTAGGGTGCAGATGAAAATATAGCAGAAAATAACAACATATCTTTACATCATATAGCATATTTATTTATCAATAAGTCTTTCATAAATTATGTCATCTGAGACAGCAGATACATTCATTAGATCATTCAGTCATTCAATATACATTGAAAAGACCACCTTTGGCATCAAACAGACTTGGATTTGAATCCAAATTCTGTTGCTTACTGTTGTATACCTTCAGCAAATTGTTTGGTCTCTTCTGATGCTCAGTTTCCTCATCTGAAAAATACATATAACTCTTACTCATGGGACTGCTGAGTGATCTACATGAGATAACATGTGTAAAGTGCTTGCACATAATTCCATTTTCACCTTACTAATATGGCTAAGTGCATGTAATTTTTAGGCTCTGCACTAGTCCCAGTTGGGGATTAAAAGGTAAATGAATATAACACAGGCTTTAAGGAGTTCAGGAATGCAGGGTATTCTGGTGCCCTAAAGGATGAAGGAAGGGAAATCAGGGAAGCCTTCACAGAATAGATGCTTTAATTGTGTCTTTTTTCACCCTCTCCAATGTAAGAAACAAATGTCAAAAATATAGATGAGCAAATATAAAAAATAAACAACCAATTGGTCTATCACTGAGAAATAATGAAGACTAACATGTTGAGGGTTGTGTGTGTGTGGTGGGGGATGTATGTAAGCCTAGGAGGATATTATATGTGTGTATACATATAAACACACATTTTTTTGAGACAGTGTCTCTGTTGCCCAGGCTGGAGTGCAATGGCATAGTAATAGCTCACTGCAGCCTTGACCTCCTAGGCTCAAGCAATCCTCTCACCTCAGCCTCCTGAGTAGCTGGGACTCAAGGCATGTACCACATGCCCAGCTAATTTTGTATTTTTTGTAGAGCTTAGTTCTCCCAATATAGCCCAGGCTGGTCTCAAACTCCTGGCCTCAAGTAACCCTCCTGCCTGGTCCTCCCAAAGTGTTGGGATTACAGGCATGAGCCACCACACCCAACAACACACACATTTTTAACAAAAATGATATACTATTCTGGTTTACAGCATGTTTCTTTTCATTTAACACTATATAATAAACATTTTTCTATGACAGTAAATATTAATATATAACAATAGCTAATACTTTTGGCCGAGCACAGTGACTCACGCCTGTAATCCCAGCACTTTGAGAGGCCAAAGCAGGAGGACTCCTTGAGGCCAGGAGTTCAAGATCAGCCTGAGCAACATAGCGAGACCCCGTCTCTACAAAAAATTTAAAAACTAAAAAATAAATAAAAGAAAACATAATAGCTAATATTTTTATTTTTATTTTTTTGAGGCAGAATCTAGCTCTGTTGCCCAGGCTAGAGTGCAGTAGCATGATCTCAGCTCACCACACCCTCCGCCTCCTGGATTCAAGTGATTCTCCTGCCTCAGTCTCCCAAGTAGCTAGGATTACAGGTGCCCACCACCAAGCCTGGCTAATTTTTATATATTTTTTAGTAGAGGCAGGGTTTCACTATGTTGGCCAGGCCGGTGTCGAACTCTTGACCTCAAGTGATGCATCCGCCTCGGGCTCCCAAAATGCTGGGATTACAGGCATGAGGCACTGTGCCCGGCCTAGCTAATACTTCTAAGTAATTAAATGTTTACAGCAACCTGATGGGATAGATACAATTACTATCCCTGTTTTACAGATGAAAAAATTGAGATACAGAGGG
>NW_012109186.1:341418-345455 GCF_000951045.1 Mandrillus leucophaeus
AAAAAAGAAAAAGGTAAACACATTAAACTAGGTATTACCATACTTTGGCATCACTGAAACAAATTATATCTGGCCAGATACTTTCCAATGAGTTTCCTCAACATGCACACACAACAGTAAATCTGATGGACGCGGCTAGATTAATCTGAAAAGCTTAATATCATAATTATGAGTCAGGTTCCTAAAGAGTGTAAAGAGCATGGGCAGTATAAAAAGACAAATGGAGAGCCAAAATTGCCAATTTAGACTAATAGAGGGAAAAAATTGTGCATGGGGAGAAGGAAAGCTGGTTTGCCTTGTCAGAATCTAGGGTGCAGATGAAAATATAGCAGAAAATAACAACATATCTTTACATCATATAGCATATTTATTTATCAATAAGTCTTTCATAAATTATGTCATCTGAGACAGCAGATACATTCATTAGATCATTCAGTCATTCAATATACATTGAAAAGACCACCTTTGGCATCAAACAGACTTGGATTTGAATCCAAATTCTGTTGCTTACTGTTGTATACCTTCAGCAAATTGTTTGGTCTCTTCTGATGCTCAGTTTCCTCATCTGAAAAATACATATAACTCTTACTCATGGGACTGCTGAGTGATCTACATGAGATAACATGTGTAAAGTGCTTGCACATAATTCCATTTTCACCTTACTAATATGGCTAAGTGCATGTAATTTTTAGGCTCTGCACTAGTCCCAGTTGGGGATTAAAAGGTAAATGAATATAACACAGGCTTTAAGGAGTTCAGGAATGCAGGGTATTCTGGTGCCCTAAAGGATGAAGGAAGGGAAATCAGGGAAGCCTTCACAGAATAGATGCTTTAATTGTGTCTTTTTTCACCCTCTCCAATGTAAGAAACAAATGTCAAAAATATAGATGAGCAAATATAAAAAATAAACAACCAATTGGTCTATCACTGAGAAATAATGAAGACTAACATGTTGAGGGTTGTGTGTGTGTGGTGGGGGATGTATGTAAGCCTAGGAGGATATTATATGTGTGTATACATATAAACACACATTTTTTTGAGACAGTGTCTCTGTTGCCCAGGCTGGAGTGCAATGGCATAGTAATAGCTCACTGCAGCCTTGACCTCCTAGGCTCAAGCAATCCTCTCACCTCAGCCTCCTGAGTAGCTGGGACTCAAGGCATGTACCACATGCCCAGCTAATTTTGTATTTTTTGTAGAGCTTAGTTCTCCCAATATAGCCCAGGCTGGTCTCAAACTCCTGGCCTCAAGTAACCCTCCTGCCTGGTCCTCCCAAAGTGTTGGGATTACAGGCATGAGCCACCACACCCAACAACACACACATTTTTAACAAAAATGATATACTATTCTGGTTTACAGCATGTTTCTTTTCATTTAACACTATATAATAAACATTTTTCTATGACAGTAAATATTAATATATAACAATAGCTAATACTTTTGGCCGAGCACAGTGACTCACGCCTGTAATCCCAGCACTTTGAGAGGCCAAAGCAGGAGGACTCCTTGAGGCCAGGAGTTCAAGATCAGCCTGAGCAACATAGCGAGACCCCGTCTCTACAAAAAATTTAAAAACTAAAAAATAAATAAAAGAAAACATAATAGCTAATATTTTTATTTTTATTTTTTTGAGGCAGAATCTAGCTCTGTTGCCCAGGCTAGAGTGCAGTAGCATGATCTCAGCTCACCACACCCTCCGCCTCCTGGATTCAAGTGATTCTCCTGCCTCAGTCTCCCAAGTAGCTAGGATTACAGGTGCCCACCACCAAGCCTGGCTAATTTTTATATATTTTTTAGTAGAGGCAGGGTTTCACTATGTTGGCCAGGCCGGTGTCGAACTCTTGACCTCAAGTGATGCATCCGCCTCGGGCTCCCAAAATGCTGGGATTACAGGCATGAGGCACTGTGCCCGGCCTAGCTAATACTTCTAAGTAATTAAATGTTTACAGCAACCTGATGGGATAGATACAATTACTATCCCTGTTTTACAGATGAAAAAATTGAGATACAGAGGGGGTAAGGAACTTTCCCAAGGTCACATAGTTAATAAGTGACAGATTTGAAATTTGATCCCAGTAAGCCTGGTCCAGTCTGTGCTTTTAACCACTAATATATATGCCATAATTTTAAAAGGCTGACTAGAAGTCCACTATATGAACATATCATAATTTAACCCATCCGCTATTGTTAGGTAAACCGGGTCTTGAAGATTGAGTAGGAGTTCTCCAGAAGAATGGAAATAAATTTCAGATAAAAGAGCCATGAATAAAGTTACAGAGTTGTCAAACAGCATGGCATATTTAAGGACTACCGTTGGTATGGCTGAGGCATATGGCATGAACTGTAACAATAAGGAGATTGTAAAGGTAAGTAAGGTCAGATCATGAAGGACAAATTTGATAGAGCGAAGCCTGGAGTTAGGAGGACCAGTTAAAATGTTATTACCCAACAATGGAATATTATTCAGCCATAAAAAGGAATGAAATTCTCACCCATACTACAACGTGGATGAAACTTTGAGACATTATGCTAGGTAAAATAAGCCAGACATAAAAGGGCAAATATTGTATTATTCCATTTATTAAAAGTACCTAGAAATGCTTATATACTGTTGGTGGGAATGTAAATTAGTTCAGCCACGGTGGAAAGCAGTTTGGAGATTTCTCAAAGAACTTAAAACAGAACTACAGTTCAACCCAGTAATCCCATTACTGAGTATACATCCAAAAGAAAATAAATTGTCCTACCAAAAACAGACATCCACTTGTATGTTTATTGCAGCACTATTTACAATAGCAAAGACATAGAATCAACCTAGGTGCCCATCGATGATGGATTGGATAAAGAAAATGTTGTACATATACACCATGAAATACTATGGCCATTAAAAAAAGAACAAAATCATGTCCTTTGAAGCAACGTGGAATCAGCTGGAGGCCATTATCCTAAGCAAACTAACGCAGAACAGAAAACCAAATACCATAAGTTCTCCTTTATAAGTGGTAGCTAAACAATGGGTACTCATAGACATAAAGATGGCAGCAATAGATCCTGGGGACTACTCGGTGGGGAAGGAGTGGGGCAAGGGTTGAAAAACTATTGTGTACTCTGCTCAGTACCTGGTTGCCGGTATCAATTGTATCCCTACCTCAGCATCATGCAATATACCCAGGTAATAAGCCTGCACATGTACCCTCTGAATCAAAAATAAATATTGAAATTATTTTTCAAAAAGTACCTAGAATAGGTAAATTCATAGACACAGAAAGGAGAATGAGGTTATCAGGGGGTGAGAGAAGGCAGAATGAGAAGCTATTATTTAATGGGTACAGAGTTTCAGTTTGGGATGATGAAAAAAATCTAGAAATGCATAACAGTGATGATTGTACAACATTAAGAATGCACTCAATGCCACTGACTTGTACCTTTAAAAATGGTTAAAATAGGGCCAGGCACAGTGGCTCATGCCTGTAATCCCAGCACTTTGGGAGGCCAAGGTGGGTGGATCATTTGAGGTCAGGAGTTTGAAACCAGCCTGGCCAACATGGTGGAACCCCATCTCCACTAAAAATACATAAATTAGGCCAGGCGCAGTGGCTCATGCCTGTAATCCCAGCACTTTGGGAGGCCGAGGCAGGCGGATCACGAGGTCAGGAGATGAAGACCATCCTGGCTAACACGGTGAAACGCCGTCTCTACTAAAAATACAAAAAAATAACTGGGCGTGGTGGCGGGCACCTGTAGTCCCAGCTACTCGGGAGGCTAAGGCAGGAGAATGGCATGAACTCGGGAGGTGGAGCTTGCAGTGAGCCAAGATGGTGCCACTGCACTCTAGCCTGGGCGACAGAGCAAGACTCCATCTCAAAAAAAAAAAAAAAATACAAAAATTAGCCAGGGGTGGCATGTGCCTGTAATCCCAGTTACTCAGGGGGCTGAGGCAGGAGAATTGTTTCAGCCTGGGAGGTGGAGGCTGCAGTGAGCGGAGATCACACCATTGCACTCCATCCTGGGCGACAGAGTGAGACTTCATCTCAAAA
>NW_012109186.1:345505-369092 GCF_000951045.1 Mandrillus leucophaeus
AAAAAAAAAAAAAAAAAGGGTTAAGAAAGTCAATATTATATTATGCATATTTTACCACAATTTTTTTTTAACAGGCTACTGCCCAAAAGGGAAGTGATTAGGAACTGAACGGAGATAGAGAGGAGAGGACCAATTTAAGAAATTTTAAGAACTAGACAACAAATTTGGTGACTGAATGTGGAGGTGAAGAAAAAGTAGCTCTTAGGTTTCTGGGTAGATAAGAGTGGCATTATTAGTTTCCTTTTATAGGTAAGGAAACAAAGTCCCCAAAGCACAAAGTAATTTGTCCAAAGTCACAGTTCATTAACAACAGAAAGAACTGAGATGCCAGACATCTGATTCAAATTCAGTGTTCTTTCCACAACATAATACATTCAAAAAGAATATTATGTTTGTGTAGTATTCTTTAATTTATGAAGTGTTTTTGCATACATTATTCCACTTGATACTGATAACACCCTATGAATTAGACGAGGCAGGTATTATTTTCTTGATGAGTATACTTAAAGAGAATAAGAAAATTTATGCAACTCCTTGAAATCCTTAGACAAAGATGTAAATTTTATCTGTTGGATTAAAGGGGAGCCTTAAAGTGGGAAGCAAAGATACTCAAATGATAAACGTGTTGGGACTATCATGGCTGCTGGATGTAGGAGGTATTGAAGGGAATACAGGACTAGAAATAGAAGTGGTTTGGGTAGCTTCCAGGGCTGCCACATTGCGTAAGTCCATGTCATAATTTTTACAGACTGTGGCTGCTGCCCACTAGATTTGTATAATGCAACAGCTACGGATGAAATAAGGTAGGAGTCTCAAACCTGCAAATCGGGATCTACTGGTAGATCTAGACACCTCATCTCCTATAAAGCTCTATGCTGGTTCCCCATAATGTCTTCTCTCTGCTACATGTCTCAGCTAAGATTTCCAGTGTGAAAGGAAGAACAGCACAGCCAGCAACTACTTCTCAGGAACTACACTGTCAGTATCTGCCCTGATCTCATGACTCTGAGATTAAAAGAAGCTCCTCCTTATAACAAGGTTAGACATCACCATAATAAAAGATTGGGAGGAGACAAAGGTAGTCTGGTATGATCATTTCTACTTTTCTGGTGGAAAAAATTTCTTAAAGGCACCTGAATAAGCAGCTATGCATGATGGCTCATGCCTGTGTACTCCCAGCACTTTGGGGAGGCTGAGACAGGAGAATCACTTGAACCCAGGGGTGCAAGACCAGCCTGGGCAACAAAGTAAGATCACGTCTCCACAAAAAAAAAAAAAAAAAAAAAATTAAAAACTAGCCAGGCATGGTGGCACATGCCTGTGGTCCTATCTACTTGGAATGCTGAAGTAGGAGGATCGCTTGAGCCCAGGAGTTTGAGGCTGCAGTGAGCTGTGATCGTGCCACTGCACTCCAGCCTAGGCAATAAAGCCAGATCCTCTCTCAAAAAAAAAAAAAAAAAAAAAAAAAAAACAACAGTGCCTGAACAATACTGTCAAATGTTCTTGGAGCATTATTATACTTACATTAAATCCAAAGGTAACAAGAAAAAATACAGGTCATAACAGGTATTCATTTGGCAATCCATTCACGCCTTAAGCCATGTTAAGAGAGTACTAACACAGGTTACAAACAATACTTACTACATAAGCTTCTGACCAAGTTGAGTTTAGGTAAAATACAAAACTGGGACAGAACTGGTCTAGCCAGATGCTTCAAGTATAGAAGACAATCTAAAATTGACCAGATGCTTCAAATGTAGAACATAACCTAAGCCAACTATTGGTAGCTCTCAGATGCCCAAGTCAAATAGCTGCAGTTTAGTTTCTCTTCTTCATATTTAGACAAGGAAAACACAGTACCGTTAAACGCAACTAGAAACAAAGACAGGCAAACGTACTGTTTTGCTTGAAGACATTTCTGATGACATTCTACCAACCATCACAGAATGTATTTCTCTTTCCTTGACTAACCTCCTTTTATTTCTCCCAACCTTTCCTTGGACTTCCTACTGGCACTTCACGTGTACATTGCTTAACTGATACAAGGGTTACTGACCCCAGCCACTCTGTAAATATCATTTTATTGCCTGTAGAGTTGGGTCACTGAGAAAACTTACTATAAAATTCTGAACTTAAACAAATTAGAGTGGAGATGAGATCAAACCAAGGCAGTATGACCCCAAAGCCCCAAACCCTCTCCGGAACAGTGTATCCAAAGGACTTTTAGACAGACTTAAATAGTTCTTCAAAGCATTCAAAAGATGGTCTGCATCTGTCACTTGCAATGCTCCTCCCCAACATAAAATCTCTACTACAGGCCGGGCGCGGTGGCTCAAGCCTGTAATCCCAGCACTTTGGGAGGCCGAGATGGGCGGATCACGAGGTCAGGAGATCGAGACCATGCTGGCTAACACGGTGAAAACCCGTCTCTACTAAAAAATACAAAAAATTAGCCGGGCGAGGTGGCGGGCGCCTGTAGTCCCAGCTACTCGGGAGGCTGAGGCAGGAGAATGGCGTGAACCCGGGAGGCGGAGCTTGCAGTGAGCTGAGATCCGGCCACTGCACTCCAGCCTGGGCGACAGAGCGAAACTCCATCTCAAAAAAAAAAAAAAAAAAAAAAAAATCTCTACTACAATCAGGCAAGTCCCTTCACTGACTGCCATGTAGTCCATGCTCTTATCATTTATTTCTATGACTTTGTTTAGAACTGGTCCCCTCACCTAGAATGTTTTCTTGCACATATTTAAGTTCTATTACTTCACTAGACTGTAAACTCCACAAAAGCAGGACCATATGTGCTATGTTCACTATCATACTACCATTGAACATGGTGGATACTCAATAAATCACTGTTGAGTAAGAAATGAAGTCCCACCTCGTTCATGAAAAATCATGTCAAATACTCCTAGCTACTTTCTTTTTAAATTCCGAATACCCTGGAATCAGTTTCATAGTTTAGTAGTACCTAATTTCTCTCTGCTTGGTATTAAACTTCTTTTTCTTGCTAGACACTGGAACATATGCCTTATACTTATTTGTATAGCTCACAGCAAACACTGAATATGCAATAAGCACACAATAAAAATGTACTAATCGAAGTGCTGACATGCTTTGTAAAACTTCAATTTACATACAACTCTGTAAGAATGCAGCTATTTGCAGAGTAGGTTAGACATACATAAGGCCTTTTCCCTTGCTTACACTGTATCACAACTTATTCAGTACAAGTATGGTTCAGCATTTGACAATTAGGGAATGTGGAAAATCTCGATGGCCTAGAGTCTGTGGCTCACTAATTACAGAAGTAGATTGTTATGAGTTTCCTTGGTAGGGAAACAGGATGAGCACATCACAGTGATTTGATCTGCCAGCTGTCATAATGAGCTTTAAGATGCCATGTTAGCATATGTAGGTGTACTATAGGCTACCGGGGGACCCTCTCAATCTGAGTTTTCCATTTTCTTTCTCTCTCTCTTTTTTTTTTGAGACAGGGTCTCACTCTGTCACCCAGGCTGGAGTGCAGTGGCATGATCTCAGCTCACTGCAGCCTCAACCTCCCAGGCTCAAGCAATCCCCCTACTTTAGCCTCCCCAGTAGCCGGGACTACAGGCGCACGCCACCACGCCTGGCTATTTTTTGCAATTTTTGTAGAGATGGGGTTTCACCTTGTTGCCCAGGTTGGTCTAGAACTCCTGAGTTCAAGCAGTCTACCCACCTAGGCCTCCCAAAGTGCTGGGATTACAGGCATGAGCCACCGCGCAAGCCAATTTTCTATGGTGTAACTTAGAAATTAAGTATTGGGCTGGGCGTGGTGGCAGGGCCGGGAGCGGTAGCTCAAGCCTATAATCCCAGCACTTTGGGAGGCCGAGGCGGGTGGATCACTTGAGGTCAGTCAGGAGTTTGATACCAGCCTGACCAACATGGCAAAACCCCTTCTCTACCAAAAGTACAAAAACTAACCAGGCATGGTGGTATACACATGTAGTCCCCGATACTTGGGAGACTGAGACAAGAGAATCGCTAGAACCCAGGAGGTGGAGGTTGCAGTGAGCCGAGATGGCACCATTGCACTCCAGCCTAGGTGACAGAGCCAGACTCCATCTCGAAAATAAAGAAATAAACAAAAATAAACATTAGGTGTTTTAGTATTTTTTTTTTAAAGACATGGTTTTACTCCCCATCACCCAGGCTAGAGTGCAATGGTGCAATCTTGGCTCACTACAACCTTACAACCTCCGCCTCCTGGGCTTTACCGATCCTCCTGCCTCAGCTTCCCGAGTAGCTAGGATTACAGGTACACACCACTACGTCTGGTTAATTTTTGTATTTGTAGGAGAGATGAGGTTTCACCATGTTGCCCAGGCTTGTCTTGAACTGCTGACTTCAAGTGATCCACCCACCTTGGCCTCTCAAAGTACTGGGATTACAGGCGTGAGCCACAGTGCCTGGCCCAGCATATCTTTAAATAACATAATTAGCTAAAAACAAAATTATGGTTCCCTACTTTTGAGATTAGTTTTAAATTACCAAGGAAATTATGAGCTACCAATATCTTAATCATTTAATCACAAAATCAATTTGCTCATTCGCACATTAAACGATAAATGAGTATTTCCCATTTTAAGACAAACAAGGAACTTAATTCGAATATACCTACTTTGCTCAAATGTCTATGTACTTTTAAAAACACAGTTCCTTTATGTTAGGTAAGAGCACAGGTTCTGAAGCCAAAACTGACTGGATTTAAATCCCAGTTTAACCACTTGCTAGGTCTGGGAATAAAATTTGGCCCTATGAAAGAGTATGTGTACTCTTAGCAAAATGCAAACAATAAAGTACCAGATCTATTTTCCACACCAGACAGAGGAACAATTCTGGTCACCTTCACTTATTTGCATCCAAAAAAAATAGTAAGAGTCAAGATCCCATGACTTATTACTTGCCCTAAAGAAAGAGGAATCTGTGGGTTATTTTTGCAATAAACACAGTGGACAAACTCTTAAGCAATTCTAATCATACCTTGGCACTCAAGGTCAAATAATGTACTGTACTAAATAAATTATCCTTCAGCCAGGCATGGTGGTTCATGCCTGTAATCCCAGCACTTTGGGAGGCAGAGGTGGGCAGATCACCTAAGGTCAGGAATTCGAGACCAGCCTGGCCAACATGGCAAAACCCCATCTCTACTAAAAACACAAAAATTAGCCGGGTGTGGTGGCAGGTGCCTGTAATCCCAGCTACTCAGGAGGCTGAGGCAGGGAGAATCACTTGAACCCGGGAGGCGGAGGTTGCAGTGAGCCGAGATCGTGCCATTGCACTCCAGCTTGGGCAACAGAGCGAGACTCTGTCTTAAATATACATACATATATATATATATATATCCTTTTTCCCATCATCACTCAAAGAACTTAAGGCTTTAAAACTATCTGAAAGTTTTAAAGATTTTTGTGATCAAAATTAATCCTATTATCACCTAGGCAGAAACAGATGTGCAAAATAAACACTTTGCTTTAGATGAACAATACGTGAAGATATATGACACCAATCTGATTACTAAGAACATAAAAATGCACTTACAGGTGTGATTAGAAATTAATAACAAGATATTGTGGATAAAATCTGAAGTAAAAAGTAACATTTAGAATTAACAGCAAAATAGAAGAAAGCATTTATTGGTCAAAATGAAGCTGGCTTTTCCTTCAGGCCAATGGTGTAAAATTTTTTAAAGAAAGTAGGCTGGGAGCAGTGGCTCACTCCTGTAATCTCAGTACTTTGGGAGGGTGAGGCAGGCAGATTGCTTGAGTTCAGGAATTCAAGACCAGACTAACATGGTGAAACACAGTCTCTACTAAAAATAAAAAAAA
Organism: Mandrillus leucophaeus; assembly: GCF_000951045.1. Lineage (NCBI taxonomy): Eukaryota > Metazoa > Chordata > Mammalia > Primates > Cercopithecidae > Mandrillus > Mandrillus leucophaeus. The sequence continues at coordinate 351,370 of NW_012109186.1, forward strand.
AAATTAGCAGAGCATGGTGGCCCGTGCCATAGTCCCAGCTACTCAAGAGCTAACGTAGGAGGATCACCTGAGCCCAGGAGGCAGAGGTTGCAGTGAGCTGAGATCATGCCACTGTAGAACTCCAGGCTGGGCAACAGAGCAAGACCCTGTCTCAAAAAACAGAAAAAAGAAACTGGCTGTATGCAAATAATTTAATATAATATTGTTTTAATAATACAATCTATTAATCATTAATACATATATTTAATAATTTATATTAATAATTAAAACATATTAACTTAATAAATTTATAATTATAAGAAGTCTTAGAGCAAACAATTTTATCATCATCAAAAAAGTTAGATATCTTCTTTTATGCCTACCACAACAAAGGATATTACACTTGGAATTCTTTAACAACTAAGCTCTCCTTAAGTTTTTGTTAGCTCAAGGATCAACTCTTAAGTATCCTCATGACACTGTAGGTCAGCTACAAGTTTATCCTAAATAGTTCTGATAATTTTCTTTAGAGGGCTTCCCACTTTTAACTTTTTTCTCTCTGTTCTTGTATCTCTGTTGACAGTTTCTCAGGTCTTAATAGAAGTTCTTTTAATGCTTTACTCTCCTGAGTGGCAGGTAGCACACTTCAGGTAGCACACTCAACAAAGCAGAAACCATTTTCTCCACAATTCCAAGAAGTATACAGTGAGCGCTCTGCAAACTCTCAAGTGGGAGTACGGAAGGAAAGTAATTCAGATATTCTTCCCTCCCTATCTGCTTTTATTGAGACATCAATTGCACATGCAGGATCAGCAGCAATTACAATGGCACAAAACAAAACACATTAACTTTTTCTTCCAGGTAATGACTTTATTTTTTCAGTTAACATAACCCGCCCACAGTACAGCATACTAAATCACAAACTACAAATCCAAGGAAGTTAATATCTTTATTAAGTTACAAAACTTTGGCAAATCAATACAGTACTCTTTAACATAATAAAACCATATTTTTTGTTCGAGTCATATGTTACTTTAGTGATAATTTTCACTCCAAAAATATTTAAGTGCCAAATCAAAACACTGGTTTTTAATGGTGGTTTATAGCAAAGCAAGTTATTTTATACAAAATACATTTTAAAACTACACAATTTCTCCAAGTGAGTTCCCTTGTGCAAGCTGTTGAAGTGTACAGCAGCAGGGCAATGGGTGTCTGTAGGAGGTTCTGCTCTGTTCTCAGGCTGGTCTGAAGTCAGATGGAGAAAACACCTTACCTTTTTACAAACAAAATCAACTAAGGGTCTGGCTCACACCTGTAATCTCAACTAAGCTCTGTGGCTCACACCTGTAATCTCAACACTTTGGGAGGCTGAGGCAGGAGGATTGCTTGAGGCCAGGAGTTTGAGACCAGCCTGGACAACACAGCATGATGCTGTCTCTACACAAAATTTAAAAATTAGCTGGGAGTGGTGGCACACACCTGTAGTCCCAGCTACTCAGGAGGCTGAGGTAGGAGGATCGCTTGAGCCTGGGAGATCAAGGCTGCAGTGAGCTATGAGGGCGCCGCTGTACTCTAGCCTAGGTGACAGAGCAAGACCCCATCTCTTAAAAATAATAATAATAATTAATTAATTAAGTAGCTAGGCATGGTGGCATGCACCTGTGGTTCCAGCTACTTGAGAGGCCAGAGGATCATTTGAGCCCGGGAGATTAAGGCTGCAGTGAGATATGATTGTACCACTGCACCCTAGCCTGGGCCACAGAGCGAGGCCCTGTCTCTAAAAATAAATAAATACATAGATAAATAATAACAATAACATCTTTTAAAATAAAAATAAAATAAAATAAGGTTAATGGTCAATCTAAAACAATATCCCTACAATGTGAAATAACCCATTTATTTCAACTGGTAAATTGTTAAAAATGCACTCCTGATCATAGGTCTGAAAAACTGGACTTTTACACTAGAGTTTAATAGTAAAAATAAGCAAAACTCTTTTTTCATCCTTGTGACATAGCTGTATAATTCTAAATGCGGACAAAAAATATGGTACAAAGTACACACAACTGGCTCAAAATGGGGTATTTTACCCTCACTTCCTTCAAGGAAAGAGGTATCTGTGAAAACTGATGTAGTCTACCAATATCTTATACATTTGGGAACACAAAGATTAGGAAATCACTTCAATTTGCAAACAGTGCTGCAAAAAGTAAGAACATTTTAGGAAATCAGAAACACAGGACCCTTTTACTTTAATGAAACACATTCTAAAGGAATTTTGATATTTTTCTTGCCAAACTATCTCAGCAAGTTAAGCAAGTAATGTCACATTGAATCAACCTGAAGACTGAGATTTAAGAGGGAAAAACATGATTGCTGGGATGGTAGACTGAACTAAAATACTCTGCCTAGCCATTGTCTATCACTTGTCTGTCCCCCAGTCCCCCAACACTCTTGCCCCGGCCCCATGTTGAGTTATATCCTAAGAAATATTGTTGTCTAAAAAACAAAACACTGTAAAACCTGAACTGCCCTTTAACAAAGATGAATAGAAGGAATTTTGAGACAAAACTCCCAAATACTATTCTCATCTATGCTAGTGCTTGTATGAGTTCACACAAAAATCTCTCCTTGCAATTTACTTTCCCAACTGGCAAATGAAGATTATTTTCACTCATCAAGATGTCCAAAGTCTTGATTAATAAAGTTTGCCAAGAGCTTTTAAATATATATAGATAAAAGGAGTTATAACAGGAATTTATTTTTTAAAAATGTATTTCCTTTAGCACCCTCACAGAAGTGAAGGTTGTAGAGTGTTAGCTGGGGTTATTTTTGCACTCTTTTTTCTCTCTCTCTGTTGTTTTGTAAGCAAATTTTACTGCTTCTGCATGCATTTTTCAAAGAAAATCAATCTTCTGCTTTAGAGAACAGAGATGTTAACCTATCCTTCGGAGGGATTAGTGTTTAACCTTATCTTGAGGGCAGGAATCGATCTTTCTAAGGCTATGATCGAAAAGAAATGTTCCTATCAAGTTAAGAAGACCAATAGAGAGAAATCAATTTAGAGGAAAAAAGGAAAAGCAGAGACTCCTTGGGGAAAACCTGGAACAGCTGCTCACTTCAGAAAATGTTATTCATTCCCAACAATTTAAAAAATGATTCCAAATTATATTTAAGGCACAACACTCAATCAGAATTAAAATATAGCTAGCAAGTTTTACATTTTTCTCTTTTAGATTTGAGTTTACATCAGAATTAAGCCTCATACATTAACATTGTTTTTGTCATGTCCGTGTATTTTTTTCTCTATATAAGCTTTTTTTGTTGGCTGAAGGGCAGTTGGATATGTCTGTGAGCTGACTAGTTTTGTATTCTATATTTTTTTCTAATTTTAATCAGTGACATCTTGGAAGATGTGGCTGTTAGAAGTAGGGACATTGACATACAGTGTGTTACTGGATGTGGGGCAACTTTCCAGACCCCCACGGCTTTGCTCACATTATTTCTTCTATCTATCAGTCCAGATAGATGTCTTCCTTTTCCTCCATTCCTGCAAAGCCAAATCCTATCTATTTTTCAAAGCCCAGTTCACATGCTCCCTTCCCTGCACTCTCATAACACTTCCTGTTTCTACTATAGAATGTTCGTGAGATTTTTTAAATGTTTAGGTAATCGTATGTCTTTCCTACTACATTGAGACCCTCAAGTACAAAAAAACTCTCTCATGTCATGACCTTAGACACAAGAAAATGTTAAATATAATAAAATGCCAGTTCAAAAATAACCATTAAAAAGGATGCAATAAGCAACGTAGTAATTCAGTCAGTGGGGCTGCTAGAAACCGTTGTCTTCATCGCTGATTTCAACTGACTCAATTAGGACTCAATTATATGTAAACTCTTTTTTTTTTTTTTTTTCCTTCTTTTTTGGAGACAGAGTTTCGCTCTGGTAGCCCAGGCTGGAGTGCAGTGGAAAGATCTCGGCTCACCGCAACATCCGCCTTCCAGGTTCAAGCGATCCTCCTGCCTCAGTCTCCCGAGTAGCTGGGATTACAGGCGCCCGCCACCACGCCCAGCTAATTTTTGTAATTTTAGTAGAGACAGGGTTTCGCCATGATGGCCAGGCTGGTCTCGAACTCCTGACCTCAAGTGATCCACCCTCCCAAAGTGTTGGTATTACAGGCCTGTGGGCCACTGCGCCCGGCCTATTGGATGTAAACGCTTTTGAGGCCAGGAACTCTGTCTTATTTCTCATGCATCGCCCCCTCCCCCGGCAAAAAAAAAAAAAAAATTAATAACCTCAGTATCATCTAATTCAATGTTCTACACATATTCTCAGTACAAAGCCATACTATTGTAGATGAAGAGTCTCGGATTAAAATAAAGATCAGATCCTGGAAAAACGCTGAATTGTGAACCAGTAAGAGTTTGTGCTTCAGATAATCTCAACGTCTACAACGAAGAAAAGTGTCAAAGATAAGATGCCACAGGGGTGGACAATGGAGAGTAACTTTACTGGAAAGGGGGCACAATGAACAAAACTAAGTGGAAACAAGAGTGTTCTCTCAGTATACCTTACGCTCCCAGAGCAAGACAAGAAGCCAAATATCTATTTTTCAATTATTATTTCATCAATTATGGTCATTTTAGTAAACTTAGCTTCCAAAGTATAAAGAGGTGTCACTAAGCAAAGACCCCAGTCCATGTGACTTCCAATGCCAAACACAAACTTTCTTGTACCCTCAATTAATTGGGTAACGTAGGCCATAGATGATCAAGACACTCTCTCCAAGAGGGTACAAGAAAGTGACACAGGTCAGGATTTAATTTCCCCTCCTCTATCCCCTGTTAGGGGAGGTAAAACATAAGTGTAGTAATATCTGAATTGTGAATAAGTGAGACTTTCGAGACTGCCCCAGACTAACATGACCTTCTCGCCACACTCGTAGTACAAACTGACAGCACACAAGACTCCCTGCAGGAGAAAGGACGATGGGAAGCCAGTGTAGGACTTACCTGGTTTCTCTATCCTATGGTTAAACCTCTGGAGCTACGCAGACCGTGGCAGGGATAAATCCACGTACGCAGGCTTCAACAAAGCTCACACAATCGGAGAAGTCACAGTAGCCGTGGCTGCGGCGGCGGCAGCAGCAACTCCTGCGGCGGCGGCAGCAGCAACTCCTCCCTCTGCTTCTTTTTTCCCACCCCCAGCCGCCGCGGCCAGCCGCCTTTATCCCTCCCTCCCTTGACTACCCCCACTTCCGGGTGATGCCCCTGCCGGAAGCAGGGCCGCCACGGGAAAGAGAGCGACAGGTCACGTGACAAGGAACGCGTGGTCTAGAGCCAAGCTTCTCCCGCCCCCTGCTGCCCCCGGGCAGACACGCAGCCTCGGGTGGGTCTTTGTTAGGGTACAAGTCCGCTACCCCACCCCGCCCCCACGACAAAAACAAAACCAGAAAACCCATACTAAAACAGTGCCTTTGTCATCTTTAGTTTCCTAACCTCAGGCCAAGATGTAACATAAAAGTTCCTTATAAGTCATCTTCCACATAGTTCATCTTTGCCCAGCATGAAATTCACGTGCATCTGTTAGACTGTGTTAACTTGCTTCCTGTAGACTGTGTAGCCTAATTCCAGATGTAAATACCAGAACTATGAATTTGCCCTCTTTCCTCCACTGAAAAATGACACCAAGAGGAAAACGTTTATAAATTCATAATTTTATATGTGTGTTGAGGGGGTAGGACGTCACTTAACCATCTTCATAGTGCCATTCCAAGCTCTGAACCACTCTCCCATTTATTCATTCACTCGTCCCTCATTTTAAACACCTAGAAGATTCCAGTGATGTAAAAATGTTAGTCTCTATTACCATGAGTTCATAAAGAGATGAGATGCATAAAATGTAAACAATGCAATAAATGGTACAGAAAACATTTGAGAAAAGGGTATTATTTTATTTGTTTTCCAACTTGACATTTTAAAAAGCAGCAAAATTCTAGGATTTTTGAAACTATGAACATTAACAGTAAAAAGAGGGAGAGGCTCCATCTCACTTATTTCAAAGCAAGATGTGGCCTTTTCATATTTCCTTTCATGAAGTATCTGTCATAAGATGTAGAACAAAACTAATCACAGGGCTATTTGTATTTTCATCTGGAACCATTTGAACCCAGTTCCCACAGAAGAGTATGAAGTCTAATAATGTTGCAGAAATCAAAATAGTACACAAAATACAAATATCAAGTAAATATTTGTAAAAGACTTAGAACAGCATCCGGCACAAAGTAAGCATATTTAAGTGTTGAAATAATTTCCATCCTACCTGTTGTCAAGTCCCTATTAAGCCTTGACAGGCAACATTTAAAATTACCCATAGATCTACATTTTAGGTCTGTGATTAAGTATTTCAGAATTATTCTCCTCCTCTTTTTTTTTTTTTTTTTTTTTTTCCTTGAGACGGAGTCTCACTCTGTCGCCCAGGCTGGAATGCAATGGCAGGATCTCTGCTCACTGCAAGCTCCGCCTCCCAGGTTCACACCATTCTCCTGCCTCAGCCTCCTGAGTAGCTGGGACTACAGGCGCCCGCCGCCACGCCCGGCTAATTTTTTGTATTTTTAGTAGAGACAGGGTTTCACCATGTTAGCCAGGATGGTCTCGATCTCCTGACCTAGTGATCCGCCCGCCTCGGCCTCCCAAAGTGCTGGGATTACAGGCGTGAGCCACCGCGCCCGGCTATTCTCCCCCTCTACACTCATCCACATAAATATAAAATTAGCCTCAGGACTCATCTTCCCAGGCATTATTTTGTAGTTGTCAATGTGTGCAGCCTTAATTACGATACAAACTCAGCCCCAAATTTAAAATCTTAAAAATCACATCATAGGAAATTAAGATAGCTTTTAAGTGGGTTTCCAAATATTAGCAAGTTGGTTTGTAACTATATTAACATTGTGTTAAGCATCCAAAAGAAATTCACTAAAAGGCAAAACTAAAAATATAGCTTTATCAGAAGCAGAATATTGAATCTACTAGCTATCTAGTATTTTTATGTAAATATTAAAGTTTATCACTATGAGCTGCAAGATCCTCTGCCAACCATGTACATTCTTAGGCATTCTAACATAAAAACCTAGAGAGCTATGTATATATTTCATTGTTGTTGTTTGTTTGGTTTTGAGAGTCTTGCTGTCACCCAGGCTGGAGTGCAGAAATGTGATCATAGGTCCTTGTAACCTTAAACTCTGGGACTAAAGCGATCCTTGCACCTCAGCCTCCCAAGTAGTTGGAACTATGGGCACACACTACCACACCTGGCTAATTTTTGTTTTCGTGTGTGTGGAGATAGGAGTCTCCCTTCGTTGCCCAGGCTGGTCTCGAACGCCTAGCCTCAAATGATCCTCCCACCTCAGCCACCCAAAGTGCTGGGATTACAGATATGACCCACCAGGCCCAGACTAAAACTCTGTATTTAAATGCATCATCCCTAATCCTCCTTACCAATGCACAAGCATAGAAGGGAATGTCTTCAAGAAATAATCAGGTTTGCTGGGGTATCAGATAGCAGGTATCCCTAAAATGCTTATGAAGTGTATTAATAACCCCAATGATGTTAAGCCAGGATGGGAACTCAACATCTGTACCTCTACAACTACCACAGTACCTATTTCTAGGTAAGTTAAATGAATCTAAAATAACAGAACACAGGTGCTAAAATAATTCTGTCCTAGAGTGAAATTAAGAATGGGATTTACGAGATTGAGCGCCGTGGCTCATGACTGTAATCCCAGCACTTTGGGAGGCTGAGGCAGGTGGATCGCCTGAGGTCAGGAGTTTGAGACCAGCTGGTCAACATGACAAAACCCTGTCTCTACTAAAAACACCAAAATTAACCAGGTGTGGTGGTGGGCGCCTGTAATCCCAGCTACTTGGGAGGCTGAGGCAGGAGAATTCCTTGAACCCAGGAGACGGAGGTTGCAGTGAGCCAAGATCACACCACTGCACTCCAGCCTGGGCGACAGAGCAAGACTCTGTCTCAAAAAAAAGAATGGGATTTATGACATTCACACTCATGTTAAAATATTTCATAGCCATCCAAATAAAGGATTGGCAATGCTTTAAAGGTAAGTAACTTACCTAAATTCTTCAGACATACAGATACTTGAGGACAGAAGACTAATTTGATGACTTTCCAACTCTAGGTGTAACTAAAACTCAAAGTGATGTTACAGGTACATTGAGAAAATTTGTGTGAAAGGATATTTTCTTGGCTCTGAGAGCACTAGGAAAGCTCCAAGGTCAGTATATATTGTGATGACACACACACACACACACAGCTTCATTTCTAGTAGTGGTCATAATAGTTTTAGAATTACTCATCAGGACAAGATACTACAAAACTAAGTTCAAAAAGTATGTTCAAAGATACTACCACCACCAGGTTTTATCACACAAAGTAACATATAATTTTGGTCGCAAATGGACACAGAAAACATTTGTCATATAGATGACAACTATCACTTAGCTTAGTACAAACCATACTGAAACTGCCTCCACGTCTTAAGAAACAGTGTTAATTCAGTGACAAAAATGTATATAATTGAAGGTTGACACTTCCTTAAATGCATGTTTATTTTACTTCAATATCTCTCAGGGTTATATGTATCTGAATACTTCAGTACTATTTTGAACATTCTAAATATGAAATACCATAAAGCATTCAAATTTATCAAATAGTGATACAATATGGTTACTAAACTCGCAACTTAATTTATAATGACTTTCAATTTTTCCTCTTCAAATAAAATCACTGACTTTGGCCCATTTGATGAGAAACTAGGACATATCCCATGACAGCATACTTCCAGCACTCTAAGTAATAAGCAAAAAATAATTTAGCTAATATAGACAGGTTACTTGACTGAAATTCTACTTTCTGCTGACTTGATCACTATCAAGAAAACTACTACTACAAAACAAACAAAAAAAAACAAACAAAAAAAACACCACAGATTACAGCTCTTAGCCAAGAAAGTAATGATATGTAAGCTGGGCACGGTGGCTCACACCTGTAAGCCTAGCACTTTGGGAGGCTGAGGTGGGCGGATTGCCTGAGGTCAGGAGTTCAAGACCATCCCGGCCAACATGGTGAAACCTCGTCTCTACTGAAAACACAAACAATTAGTCAGGCATGGTGGCAGGCGCCTGTAATCCCAGCTACTAGGGAGGCTGAGGCAGGAGAATTGCTTGAATCCGGGAGGCAAAGGTTGCAGTGAGTCGAGATCGTGCCAGTAGCCTGGGCAACAGAGTGAGACTCCATTTCAAAAAAGAAAAACAAAGAATTATGTACTGCAGATACTGTTTTTCTTCAGGTAACATACATAAAATCCAATGTTATGTACTAAAATAATAATCCACAAATCCAAACATTGTTAATAATTATAGCAAGTCAACAGGTGACTGATAGTAGATAACTGGGAACAGATTGCATTTGACAAGATTTTCTTTAATATCATAAACATTCCTAATAATAAATATGATGAAAAACCAAGAGCTATAATCAAGATGAATATGCCCCAGCACTTAGGGAGGCCGAGGCAGGCGGATCACGAGGTCAAGAGATCGAGATCATCCTGGCCAACACGGAGAAACCCTGTTTCTACTAAAAATACAAAAATTAGCTGGGCATGGTGGCGCATGTCTGTAATCCCAGCTACTCAGGAGACTGAGGTAGGAGAATCACTTGAACCCAGGAGGCAGAGGTTGCAGTGAGCCGAGATCATGCCACTGCACTCCAACCTGGTGACAGAGCAAGACTCCGTCTCCAAAAAAAAAAAAAAAAAAAAAAAAAAAAAAATTTTAATATGCCAAAACAGCCAAGGAGCTAGCAGCTAGTCTTCAGACAGGCTAGGAGTTTCTTTTATAGGACCACTCCTCCCTTGGGTCTGGTGGCACTTCTAAGTTTTCTAGGCAGGAGTGAAAAGGAGTTAATAATGCCAATTCCAAGTATACATACAAATGAGAGTCACATAGTAGTAGGCATAACCAAAATCCGGGCCAATTTTTTGGCTCAAAGGTGATCTACAATAGTTCTGTGATCAGTTATTTATAAACATAATTTCAGCTTACTATAAAGCTGACTTCCAGGTCAAAGGCAAATTTTCCTTTCACATTACCTCATAAAAGCCATTTAAGGGCTGGGTACCGTGGCTCACACCTGTAATCCTAGCACTTTGGGAGGCTGAGGCAGGCGGATCACCTGAGGTCAGGAGTTCGAAACCAGCCTGACCAATATGGCGAAACCTTGTCTCTACTAAAAATACAAAAATTGCCAGGCGCGGTGGCTCAAGTCTGTAATCCCAGCACTTTGGGAGACCAAGGTGGGTGGATCACGAGGTCAGGAGTTCAAGACCAGCCTGACCAACATGGTGAAACCCCATCTCTACTAAAAATACAAAAATTAGCTGGGCCTGGTGGTGCATGCCTGTAATCTCAGCTACTCAGGAGGCTGAGACAGGAGAATCGCTTGAACCCGGGAGGTGGAGGTTGCAGGAGCCGAGATCACGCCATTGCACTCCAGCCTGGGCAACAGAGTGAGACTCCGTCTCAAAAATATACATATATATATATATATATATACACACACACACACAAAAATTAGCTGGGTGTGGTGGCATGCACCTGTAGTTCTGGCTACTCAGGAGGCTAAGACAGGAGAATCACTTGAACCCGGGAGGCAGAGGTCGCAGTGAGCCGAGATGGCGCCACTGCACTCCAGCCTGGGGGACAGAGTGTGACTTCGTCTCAAAAAACAAAAACCTATTTAAGAAGTTGCGCAGCATTTGACTTTAACATAAAGGCTAAAGTGATCAAGCTTGGTTTCATTTACAAAGAAACAAAACCTACAATGAAGGTTTCAAATGTACTTTATTTCTTCAATAATGCCATATCTTAATGGGTACACAGTGCTATAATTTGGCATCAATTATGAGCTGTTTTTTAAACAATTCATTATTACACCAGCTGGGATGATTACTGATTTCTCCACTCCTTTGGGGTAACTCTGCCAACAGGGGACAGGTTCCATTCTATTCCGATTTGTGTTGCTACCTGTAAGAATTAAAATGCTGTCAGTTACATGCTTAAAACAGAGTATACTCTCTCTTAGAGACTATTTCTTGAAAACGACAGATATTCTGCTCTATAGGTTAAAAATACACAGAAACTCACCTGGGTAGATCTAATACCCTCCATATAGGCCAAACCTGATTGCTGTCCTAATTTTCTAGTGCAGTGCTGTTGTTCAATAGAACTTCTTGAGCTGAAGGAAATGTTCTAGATCTTCACTGTCCCAAACAGTAGTCACTAGCTACATGTGGTTACTGGTCACCTGGAATGTGACTAGTATCACCGAGGAAATGAATTTTTAAATTGTATTTAACTCAAATTTATACTTCATATTTCTATACTACCCACTCAAAACATTGATTCCCTCAACCATGACTACCTAATAACTGCTAAAGAGTGTTTTGTATTCTCTGTATCACTAAGGAATATTTCACCTCCAACAGCTCCTCTGATCAAACATTTGTTCAACATCTGTTTATCCTTCTAATTAAGGATACTTTTTTTTTTTTGAGACAGTCTCGCTTTGTCACCCAGGCTAGAATGCAGTGGCACGATCTCGACTCACTGCAACCTCCACCCCCTCCAAGTTCAAGTGATTCTCTTGCCTCAGCCTCCCAAGTAGCTGGGATTACAGGCGCCCACCACCACGCCCGGCTACTTTTTGTATTTTTAGTAGAAACGGGGTTTCACCATGCTTGTACTAAACTCCTGACCTCAGGTGATCTACCTGCCAGGGCCTCCCAAAGTGCTGGGACTACAGGCGTGAGCTACCATGCCCAGCCTAGGCACACATCTTAATATTTGATTTCAGGAAAATCAAAACAAAAATTAAAAAGGCCTATTTATTTAAATAAAGATTATTACGGTAAGGGTTAATTTGTATCTTTTTAAACCAACTTATGTATTTATTAAGACTTCAGGCCGTGCACAGTGGCTCACACTTACAATCCCAGCACTTTGGGAAGCCAAGGCAGGCAGATCAAGAGGTCAGGAGATCGAGACCATCCTGGCTAACACGGTGAAACCCCATCTCTACTAAAAATACAAAAAATTAGCCGGGCGTGGTGGTGGGCGCCTGTAGTCCCAGCTACTCGGGAGGCTGAGGCAGGAGAATGGCACGAACCCAGGAGGCGGAACTTGCAGCGAGCCAAGATCACGTCACTACACTCCAGCCTGGGTGACAGAGCGAGACTCTGTCTCAAAAAAAAAAAAAAAAAAGACTTCAGGACTCCTACTTTTTGCCAGTAAGTACAGTGACTGAAAAACAGATTGTTAAATGTAAGATGTAAAGAAACTAAAATATAAAAAGTTATATTACATCTCATCTGTCAGGAATATTGTGCTAAGTTCTGAGCGCAAAATTTTAAAAGAAAAATTGTTAAGCGGAGTTGTCCACGAAGGTGATCCAAGGTAGTAAAAATCCTGGAAACCATGAACAAAAAAATTACTGATAAAACTAAGGATGTTTAATTTGAAAAAGAAAATTCAGGAGATATGATAGCAATTTTCTATTATCTGATGGCTGTTATATGGAAGTGGATCAGAATTTCTGTGTTGCAATGAACGATGGTTAGCATAGGAAAAAGGCAGATTTTTAACTCACCATACGATCCTTTTAACAGCCACACAAGGCTGGGCGCGGTGGCTCACACCTGTAATCCCAGCACTTTGGGAAGCTAAGGTGGGCGGATCACCTGAGGTCAGGAGTTCGAGACCAGCCTGACTAACATGGTGAAACCCCATCTCTACTAAAAATACAAAAATTAGCCAGGCATACTGGAGGGTGCCTGTAATCCCGCTAGTTGGGAGGCTGAGGCAGGAGAATCCCTTGAACCCAGGAGGCAGAGGATGCAGTGACCCGAGATCATGCCATTGCACTCCAGCCTAGGCAACAGAGCGAGACTCCGTCTCAAAAAATAAATAAAAATAAAAAACAAAACCAAAATTAGCCAGGTATGGTGGCGTGCGCCTGTAGTCCCAGCTACTCGGGAGCCTGAGGCAGAAGAATTGTTTGAACCAGGGAGGCAGAGGTTGCAGTGAGCCAAGATCGTACCACTGCACTCCAGCCTGGGGGACAGAGCGAGACTCCTTCTAAAAAAACAAACAAACAAACAAACAAAAAACAGCTACATAATATGGAAAGGGCTGCCTTGTGATCCAGTAAGCAATTTATTACCAGGAATGTTAAGAACAGAAGATGGATGAATGCTGCGGGAAAAAAACCTCTGTACTGGGTAGGTAATTAGATTACAGAATCTCTCAAGTCCTTCCTAACTAGAAATGTACACTACTATGTTAAGACACTTTGAATGCACAGACTAAATGAGAATGAAAAACATCTAAAATAGAAATTATTAATCAATAGTACTTACATATGTCCATGTAGCAATACAGAAAGTGGCTCCACCAGCTAATACAGCATTACCGTATTTGTCATGAAAATCAGGTGTACGTTTCTGGTGGCTCTGCCTTGCCATTGTTTGCTGAATGCTTCGAACTTACAGGAAAAAAAAATTACAGAAGCATATTATCAATTGTCAGGAAAAGAAAACATATATGATTGATACTGCCAATCAGGAAAGCCAAGGAAGTTAATTTTACAGTATTATGTAGTTCAATAAAATGTTAAAACACATTGTAGCTATTAATCAAAGCAAAGCAGTGTACTTTGAAATGCATCAAAAAGAAGATGAATTGACAGATGGACAGATACGTGATAAAACATAGCAAAATGTTAACTGTAGAATCTTTGTGGTGGGTGTATGGGTGTTCATACAATTCTTCCAACTTTTCTGTATGCCTCAGAGTTTTCATAATAGTATTGGGAAAAAAGCAAAGAACGAATGATGTCAGTAACATTCTCTACAAAGTGGTATTTACACAACCCCTGAAATTTTGGCTCCCATTGATTAATTCGAATACTTATGACTTAAATTTTCATTAAAGTTTACTAACAGAGCCCAACAACTTACAACATACAAGGGTGAATGAACTCAAATGAACTTCAAATTAAAGCACACTAAATGCTTATGATTGTAAAATTACTACAGTAACAAAAATACTCGCCAAAACTAGAGTAATCTTGATTTTTAAAAAATTAGTGGGCCGGGCACAGTGGCCCAGTAATCCCAGTACTTTCAGAGTAATCCCAATACTTTTGGAGGCCAAGGTAGGAGGATCGCTTGAGGCCAGGAGTTTCAGACCATGTGGGAAACACAGTGAGACTCTGTCTCTACAAAAAAATTGAAAATTAAAAATTAGCCCGGCATGGTGGTGCACGTACACCTGTAGTCCCAGCTACTCAGGAGGCTGTAGCTGGACGATGACTTGAGTCCAGGAGTTAGAGGATGCAGTGAGCTATGATCACACCACTACACTCCAGCCTGAGTAACAGAGCAATTCTCTGTCCCTAAAAATAAAAATGAGAAATGGGGTACATAAAAAAGTGTAAGACAGAGATTCTGTCCTCAAGTAACTTCCAGTCTAGAGGATTACACATGCAGATAAAAATCGGTATCGTACAAGGAAGCAGAATTAGCTAAGGAGTTAGTTTTTGAGCAGAATGATAAACTTTGCTGTTACTATTATACTAGTAGAAAGAGAACAAAAAAGTTTCCAAATGGATCCTGGAGGAACTAAAAAGGAGGGCTTCGGAAACAGACTGGAAAAAGCTTGTTTCTAGCTGTTTTTTTTTTTCCTTCCTGTCCAATTTAAGTAGCAGGTCCTTATTGTTTTAAAGAGCCTCAAAAGGTACTTATATATAAATGAAAAGCTAGGGAGCCTGAGGCAGAAGAATTACTTAAACCTGGGAGGCTGAGATTGCAGTGAGCCGAGATTGAGCCACTGCACTCCAGCCTGGGCAACAAGAGCGAAACTTTGTCTCCAAAAAAAAAGAAATTGCAATGTTGCCCATTCACTAGCAATTAGTATTTCTACGTGGTGCAATGGGTTACTTCAAGATAGTTATCTGACCATTATTGGATCTTCTAATTGTCTTACATAGCTTTCCCTTTTCATCTTTTAGTCACACTGGGATAGGCAAATTTACAAATATTTCATAATATATTCTGCTCCAGAAAAGATAAGAAGTGGGCATGTGAATTCGACACTGAAAAAAAATAAAAAACATTTCCTGAGGTACAAGGTGGCCCTATTTGCTCAAAAAGCAAAGAAATTAAGACTACCAAAAAATTCTGCAACATCTCATAACTTCAACACACTCATGTAACTCTGGTGGATTTCATTAGCCCTCTCCTCTGTGACAACTGTTTAATTACCATACATTGGTGATCTCATAAAATCCTCAACAACCCCATGAAATAGGTATTATTTACAATTTATAATTTAGGCATTATTTACAAATTACTTATTTTACAAAGAAGGAAACTGAGGTTGAGAAAGGCTAAATCATATGCCCAAAGTAAAAGAGATAATAAATGCTACTTTTGGAATATGAAAATAGTCCAGCTAATATTTTGTAGTTATTTTCAAAGTTGCTTACGTGTTTAGAAGACAATCTAGTAATATTCTCCAATGATTCTGTTAAGTGAAAATCAAAAGATGGCTAAACAAACTAAATAGTAATTCAGGGTCACCTTCATTTTGTAACAACTGCCCACGTTACTGAAGGTCACCTTCTGCCCAAATCAAGTATGAAAATTAATTTGTTCTCCTCAGTCTACTGCATTTTCACTACATAATGCTGGTCTCAAAACTCCCTGTACCTGCCCAACCTTTTAATGAGAAAAAAAATGAACACGATTACTTTCAGGACAGCTAACTGTTTTTTTTGTTTTTTTTTGTTTTTTTTTCCCGAGACGGAGTCCCGCTCTTGTTGCCCAGGCTGGAGTGCAGTGGCAGTCTTGGCTCACTGCAACCTCCGCCTCCCGGGTTCAAGCGATTCTCTTGCCTCAGCCTCCCAGATAGCTGGGATTGACAGGCGCCCGCCACCACGCCGGGCTAATTTTTGTATTTTTAGTAGAAATAGGGCTTCACCATGTTGGTCAGGCTGGTCTCGAACGCCTGACCTCAGGTGATCCGCCCGCCTCGGCCTCCCAAAGTTCTGGGATTACAAGCGTGAGCCACCGCGCCTGGTCAGCTAACATTGTTAATCCACAAATAACTTCAAAGCTGCATCGATACCATTTAGGTTGTTTCCCTGCAATTAAACCATGTGAAGAGCTAGATTTACAGTTTCCGTCTATTGCAGTAATAGGAATTGGAGAAGATATTCTTCTATACAGGGTTAGGAGTAAACATATCCCCAAAGCTAAAATGTAGGACATCACTTAAGGAACGAGGTGTCTACCAAGAGTGTCCTTCCCTGAAATCATAGGTTACTGAAGAATTAAAAAGCAGAGCTAGACTATCACTCCGATAACACAGAGAGAGCAGGAAACCGAAACAGAAAGACTGGGTGATAAAGCCAATGCTAACGACATCATCCCAATAACTTGGGACAAGATGGGAGACAGCATTCAGGATTAGAAGGCCGAGATGTTGGTAGAGGGAAAGGATACGAGGCTGCGAGGATAAATTGATATAAGGTTGTTGTAAATGATTTGTCATAATTTTTGCTCACCTTGGAGACGATTTAGTGCGTTTTTGACCAAGGGAAACATCGTGAAGGTGAAGCTAGAACTGCGACAATGGAGCTGCTGCTTTGGTGCAAATTCGCTTCAGGTACCCTTGAAGAGAGCTGAAAAACAAAATGGCTTTCAGCCGGGATTCTTAATGACATTTGGTGCAATCTCGCGAGATCTGTAAAACCCATAGTAATTGCAAGCCTTTTTACCGCGAAGAAAAAAATGGCCTTTTGGGAAATGTAGTTTCCGGCTTTATAAAATGACGTACGGTGGGTGGTGGTTAATGAAGAATGAAAGAACTCCTCTAAGCTAGGTTTAGAGCTCTATAGAGGGCAGCCGAGACACTGATCTTCGGCGGAATCATTTAAGAAACTAGGTTCAAAATGGTGTTAAAGTTCCACAAGCTTCGGTTTGGTATCTCCACACTAGCTCTTTCTTCTTTCTGTTCCTCCAAAACTTCCTTTACTTCTGTCATATTTTTTTTTTGGTCTGCTATTACTACTATACTAATTGGCTTAGCTTTTAGTTTTCAAATAACTTCAAGTTTAGAGAAAAGTTGCAAGAATAGTAAGAACTATTGTAATACGTAAATATGTGATAAAACAAATTTAGAAAGCTATTGGCCGGGCGTGGTGGCTCACGCCTGTAATCCCAGCACTTTGAGAGGCCAAGGTGGGCGGATCACGAGGTCAGGAGTTCAAGACCAGCCTGGCCACGATGGTGAAACCCCCGTCTCTACTAAAAATACAAAAATTAGCCAAGTGTGGTGGCGCGCGCCTGTCGTCCCAGCTACTCAGGAGGCTGAGGCAGAATAATCGCTTGAACCCAGGAGGCGGAGGTTGCAGTGAGCCGAGATTGTGCCACTGGACTCCAGCCTGGGCGACAGAGCGAGACTCCGTCTCAAAAAAAAAAAAAGAAAAGAAAAGAAAGCTGTTAGGCCGGGCGCGGTGGCTCACGCCTGTAATCCCAGCACTTTGGGAGGCCGAGGTGGGTGGATCACGAGGTCAGGAGTCGAGACCATCCTGGCCAACAT
>NW_012109186.1:369142-379241 GCF_000951045.1 Mandrillus leucophaeus
CCGAGGTGGGTGGATCACGAGGTCAGGAGTCGAGACCATCCTGGCCAACATGGTGAAACCCCGTCTCTACTAAAAATACAAACAATTAGCTGGGCGTGGTGGCGTGTGCTTGCAATCCCAGCTACTCTGTAGGCTGAGGCGGCAGAATCGCTTGAACCAGGAAGTCGGAGGTTGCAGTGAGCTGAGATCGCATCACTGCACTCCAGTCTGGCAACAGAGCAAGATTCCGTCTCAAAAAAAAAAAAAAAAAGAAAAGAAAAGAAAAAGAAAGAAAGAAACAAAAGAAAAGACTACATGGCAAAACCCCTTCTCTACTAATACACAAAAACATTAGCTGGGCGTGGTGGCACACGCTAGTAATCCCAGCTACTCGGGAGGCTGAGGCATGAGACTTGCTTGAACCAGGGAGGCGGAGGTTAGGGTGAGCCAAGATCGCACCGCTGCACTCTAGCCTGAGACCTGTCTCAAAACAAAAAGCAAAATACATACAGTTCAGTGGCATTAATGGCATTCACATTGTTGTGCAACTATCACCATTATCCATCTCTCTAAGACTTTTTCATCTTGTAAAACTAAATGATTTGATAATACATTTTGACTATTGAAAATATTAACATTATTCCAAAAGTCAAAACTAAACAGACTAGTGTACTTAGAGAAGTGTCATTCCCTCCCAACTGTTGCATTCCATTTCCACCAATTCCTATGGGTAACCAATTTCATTACTTTCTGGTTTATCTTTCATGTGTTTCCTTTTGCAAAAATAGGCAAATACCTGTATGTTTTCTTATTTCTCTATTTTATACAAATGTAGCATAAAAATCCACTATCGTTTTACATAAGTCTTCCTCATTCCTTTTTTACAGCTGCAAAATCTGTGGTATATATGTGCTATAGTATATTCCATCAATCTCCTATGTTGGAACATTTAGGTAGTTTCAAGAATATTTCAGTTTCAATAGTGCTGAAATGAGTAACTTTGTGCACACGTATTTTCATATTGCTGGATGTATCTCTCCAAGGTAGGTTACTAGAAGTGGGATTGCTGGATTAAAGGATAAATATATGTGTAGTTATGTTAGATATCGCCAAATTATAGATGTAACATTTTGCCTTCCGGCCAGCAATGTATTAATATAAAGGGTGCCTGTCTCCCCACAGCCTTGCTAATAGCATGTAGTGTCAAGCTTTTGGATTTTTGTCAATATGATAGGTAAGATATCCCTTTTAAACTTTAAAATTTTTATTTTTAAAACATACACACAGTAAAATTCACTTTTTAGTGTACAGTTCTATGCGTTTTGACAAATGCATACAATTATGTCACCACCACCACAATTAAGGACAGAATAGTTCTAGCATCATAAAAACACCCTTGTTTGACCTCTTTGTAATCAACCCCTTTCCCTAAACCTAGCCCCTGGCAGTCACTAATCTGTTCTATGTACCAATGAGTTTGCCTTTTCCAGAATGTCATATGTCATATAAATTGAATCACACAGTTTGTCTCAGTGTACTTTTATTTTGCATTTTCTTTTTTTGTGTGTGTATATATACGGAGTTTCACTCTTGTTGCCCGGGCTGGAGTGTGATAACACGATTTCAGCTCACTGCAACCGCCGCCTCCGGGGTTCAAGTGAGTCTTCTGCCTCAGCCTCCTATGTAGCTGGGATTACAGGCCTGCGCCACCATGGCCGGCTAATTTTTATATTTTTAGTAGAGACAGGGGTTTTGCCATGTTGGTCAGGCTGGTCTCGAACTCCCGACCTCAGGTGATCCACCCACCTCGGCCTCCCAAAATGCTGGGATTACAGGCATGAGCCACCGCACCCAGCCTGCGTTTTCTTAATATAAGTTTCCATAAATAATTTAATTTTTTTCACATCTCTACTTCACATCTCTTCACTTAAGAACCAGCTATTTTTCTTTCCATCCCATCTCCTTGTCTCTCCAACATACTGAAATTAATTTCCTGTTTTTTTTTTTTTTCCAGTAGCGCCTAAAATAATAGTCATATAATATTTTCCACACCATCAAAATGAATCCAAATTGCAGGCAGATTGATTTTATCTTGTTGGTGTTTTTCTTCTTTACAACCTTACTTTTGCACCCATCCCCCAAACAAAATAATGAATAAAAGGAAGGAATTTGCTGTCTGTACCCTGCAATTAAAGTCCTTGTTGGTGCTTTAAATAGTGAAGTCAAGGAGTTTAACTGATTTAAAAAAAAAATAAAAATAAAAATGCAGCCGGCCGGCGCGGTAGCTCACGCCTGTAATCCCAGAACTTTGGGAGGCCGAGGCGGGCAGATCACCTGAGGTCAGGAGTTCGAGACCAGCCTGCCCCAACGTGGCGAAACCCCGTCTCTACTAAAATACGAAAAATTAGCCGGGCGTGATGGTGGGCGCCTGTAATCCCAGCTACTCGGGAAGCTGAGGCAGGAGAATCGCTTGAACCCGGGAGGAGGAGGTTGCAGTGAGCCGAGATCGCGCCACTGCACTCCAGCCTTGGCTACAAGAGCGAAACTCCATCTCAAAAAAAGCCATAAATAAAAACTTTTAAAAATAATCTTGGATGTCCTCTTTTTTCAGCGCCCCTGGCACAGTTTCTAGGACACAATAGGTATTCAACAAGCTCTTGTTCATATTTACATTTTTAAATTTCCCTCAGTGATATTAGGTATATTTTTGCTTTCCTACTTTTATTTTTTCACTTTGAAGTACTTTGGAGGCAGGATGACGGACTAGATAGCTCTTATCCCTCGCTTGGCTAGGTCCCATTTTTCTAAAATATTACATGAAGGAAGCGAATTCCAAGGACTTCTAAATGAGCCTTTGGGTGAACTATTCCGTTCTAGCAACTTCAAGCCATTTTGGACTCAGTAACGCCGCAATATTTCACAACTGCGCATGCGTGCTTGGAAAGCGGCAGCGCGCTAGATGTATACGTATCGAGGAAGGGGCGGGTCATTATCTTTAGCGGACCAATGAAAAACCTCCAGATTATCCTTTTTCTATTGGCCTGCCGGGGCCAGTTAGAAATCAACCGTCTGTTAGCTGGCGTGTAGCGCCAGGGCACTGTGACGTAATGTGAGGGGTCGCCCGGCAGGGCTGAGCTGGACCAATGAGGAAAGGCAAGGGGTCGATTTGCCTGTTCTCACGCCCCACCCTCAGACCTAGCCGGAGCAAAGTTTCGCTTATAGAAGGGAGAGGAGCGAACATGGCAGCGCGTTGGTGGGTTTGGTGTGTCTCTGTGACCATGGCGGTGGCGCTACTCATCGTTTACGACGTTCCCTCGGCCTCTGCCCAAAGAAAGAAGGAGGTGAGGACGCGGTTTCCAGCGACATGGACTTTTCCCAATGACTGGGGCTTGAGAGGGTCTGTTCGCCTCATCCCAACCCCCTTTCCCTGCCGCTTCTATGCCTGACGGCTTCAATTCCGCGGTTTTCGGAGTTGTGGAATTCGTGAGAGAAGGAACTGTAACTCTTCGTCTTCTGGGGATGTAGAGTTTGAGAGTGGGGTAGGGTAGGTGACAGCCCGACTTCTATAGGCTTGTGAATCTGCATAGCTATGAGTTTTGACACTTTTGAGTGTGGGCCCCGTCAGGTGTTGGGGGTGGGGAGTTCGACTTAGATCCCGGGAGTAGAATATCTGAGACTCTCTACTGTTGGCAGTTGTAACTCCCTGAATGATGTATAAGAGTTCTCTATTTTGTAGCATTTTCATTTCAGGAGTGTGAGAGTTAGACCGAAGAGTGAAATTATGCCAGGTTTATTATTTTGTCCAAATAATTGTTTCAAGACAATTTACCAGATTGAAAGCTCCTAACCATTTTCAATCATTCCACAAATGTAAGCATGCTAGGCAATGTTCTAGGCGCTTGGTATACATAAATGAACAAAACTAAGATCTTGTGGAATTTATAGGCTTTGGGAAGTGGAGGAGATACAGTATTCTCACCATTAAGCAATTCAAGTAGAGGAATTTTAACAGTGTGTTTTCAAACGTTCGTGATTTGGAGTCATATACTCTTAGAACTTTAAGACTACTAGCAATTATTTATACTCTCTAATTTTATAGATGAGAAAAATAGAGTCTTAAATTTAGAAAATGAACAAGGACTCAAACCCTACTTCAGTCATTCTAACGCTATTTCCTGTACATTCTGTGCTTCCTCTGTTACAGAAGAACTGTACACATACTTTAAAAATACCAGTTAAGCACTTCAGATACTTGTTCTACTTGAACTGAATTAAGAAAGAAAGCTATCTTCTCTATGTTTCTAAGTATTCGAACTATTACATAAGAAGAAAAACTAAGCTAGGAAATTAAACTTAATGAGTTGCTTATTAGATTGGCAAAGAGTACAATAAAAATATACAATTGTCAAAAATATCATGAAGTGAGCAGGCTCAGACACTGAAACTAGAAATTGATGTCCTTCTTTGGGAGGATCCTAAGCTATTATGTGGAAAACAAGATGCAGAGCAATACATAATTTTATGTCTTACAAATTTTTTATGCTGAAAACAACAGCATCCCCTATATATAAATATATGTGTATGTATAGAGAAATCTCTGTAAGGATACATGACAGTACCTTAACAGTGGCTATCTCTGGGCAGTTGGGACTGTCTATGAGCAGAAAGTTTTCACTTTTTACTTTACATGCTGGTATTGCTGGTATTACCTGATTTTCCACAATGACCACATTTTTTTTTTTCTTTTTCTTTTCTTTCTTTTTTTTTTTTTTTTTTTGAGACAGGGTCTTGCTCTGTTACCCAGGCCGAAGTTCAGTGGCGGGATCATGGCTCACTGCAGCCTCGACTTCCTGGGCTCTAGTGATCCTCTCACCTCCACCTCCCCAATATCTGGGACTACCAGCATGTGCCACAATATCCCCGGCTACTTTTTTATCTTTTCGTAGAGACGGAGTCTCTCTGTGTTGCCAGGCTAGTCTCGAACTCCTGGGCTCAAGTGTTGCTTCCGCCTTGGTCTCCCAAAGTGTTGGGATTACAGGTGTGAGCCGCTGTGCCTAGTGCATTTGTTCTTTTTAATTGAAAAGTGAAGGCTTGGCCGGGCGCGATGGCTCATGCTGTAATCCCAGCACTTTGGGAGGCCGAGACGGGCAGATCATGAGGTCAGGAGATCGAGACCATCCTGGCTAACACGGTGAAACCCCGTCTCTACTAAAAATACAAAAAAGAAAAAACCACACACTAGCGGGGCCTAGTGGCGGGCGCCTGTAGTCCCAGCTACTCGGGAGGCTGAGGCAGGAGAATGGCGTGAACCCGGGAGGCGAAGCTTGCAGTGAGCCAAGACCGCGCCACCGCACTCCAGCGTGGGCGACTGAGCAAGACTCCGTCTCAAAAAAAAAAAAAAAAAAAAAAGTGAAGGCTTTTTAAAACTTAACATTTCTACCAGTGAAATTAAATTTACTCATTGACTCACTGAACTGGAAGCAGAATGGCCTAGCTGAAAATAGGTTGGTTTTTTTTTTTTTTTTTTTTAAGGAATCAGCACTGAATTGTATACTTTAAAATGGTCAATATGGTGAATTTTATGTTATGTGAATTTGATGTTAAGGCAATAGATGACATGCCTTCCTTGATCCTTCTGTATTCTCTTGGAAGTACATTCACCCTTTTCATGCATGTACAGGACTTACGCGAGAATATCTTCCTTTTCTCTTACCCCACCCTTTCATTCACCGGAAGATTCCTGCTCTTCAAGTCTTAGCTCAAACAGTATCTTCTTTCTTCCTCGGCTAAAGTTTTCTTGGTGCCTCCAGGTGAACTGAGATGAATTCAGCACATCATATAGTTATTGTAGGTATGTATGTATGTATTTTGAGACAGGGCCTCTTACACAGGCTGCATGCTGTGCAGTGGCACTATCATGACTCATTGCAGCCTCTACTTCCTGGGGCCAAGTGATCCTCCCACCTTGGCCTCCCAAAGTGCTAAGATTACAGGAGTGAACCTCCGTGCCTGACCTGTATTGTCCTTGTTTATATGCCAGTCTTTGCCCTAACACCGTAAGCATCTTGAATGCTGAAACTTCTTAATTTTTCTTTACCTCACATCCAGCATTGTCAAAATGTCCTCAACAAACATCGAATTAACTGTGTACTTATATAAAATCAGGAATCTGTTCTTTCTTTTTATAAATAAATAAATATATATATATATGTATGTGTGTGTGTGTATATATATATATATTTTTTTTTCAGACAGGGTCTCACTCTGTTGCCAAGGCTGGAGTGTAGTGGAATGATCATAGCTCAGTACAGCCTTATGACCTCACTGGGCTCAGGTGATCCTCCCACCTAAGCCTTCCCAGCTGGGACTACAGGCATGTGCCACCATGCCTAGTTATTTTTTGTATTTTTTGTAGAGATGGGGTTTTGCCGTGTTGTCCAGGCTGGTCTTGAACTCCTGGGCTCAAGTGAGCCACCCACCTTGGCCTCCCAAAGCGCTGGGATTACAGGCATGAGCCACTGTGTTCAGCCAGGAATCCGTTCTCTCAGTTGTAGGTTTTCTTAGATTTCACAACATAAAATTGGATTTTCTCATCAGTAAGCATGTAATTTATATAGGCTGCTAAAGATGATTTAGTTTTTCCTCCTTCCCTCTCTGAGAATGGTTTAGGCTGTTTTTGAAAAGATTACTATGGTATTCCTTAGACACAGTTTCAAAATATAGGTGTTCTGTTGCAGAACATTTTTTTTGTCCATTTTTGAAAACACTATTTTAAAAAAATTCCAGGTCTATCTACTATAGTAAACTTGACTTTAAATAATAGGATATTGTCTGATCTTAAAATCTATTTTTTTGCCAGGTGCAGTGGCTCATGCCTGTAATCCCAGTACTTTGGGAGGCCGAGGCGGGTGGATCACTTGAGGTCAGGAGTTCAAGACCAGGCCGGCCAACTTGGGGAAACTCCCTCTCTACTAAAAATACAAAAAAAAAAATAGCCGGCCATGGTGGCACATGCCTGTGGTCCCCGCTACTCAGGAGGCTGAGGCATGAGAATTGCTTGAATGAGAGAGTGAGACTCTGTCTCAAAAAAAAAAAGAGTGTGTGTGTGTGTGTGTGTGTGTGTGTGTGTGTGTGTATGTTATTTTTAAAAGATGCCTCCCCTAAATGAATATGATTAAAAATCACTCAAGTTCCTCATAGTTGTCTGTTGTTAAATGGAATGCTAGCCTGCTTATTATTCATACCTTTAACAATGCTTTCATTGGAACATGGCCTTATTCTCCTTTTCACATTTTTAAAAATGTTTTGTAGAGACGGGATCTCACTATGTTGACCAGGCTGGTTTCAAACTCCTGGCCTCCAGCAGTCCTCCTGCTTTGGCCTCCTAAAGTGACAGAATTACAGACGTGAGCTGCTGAGCCCAGCCATTTATTCTCTGATATTTGTCGAATGCATTCTACATGCCAGGCACCATAGTTTATACTCATTATCTATAATCCACACATTAACATTGCAGAGTAAGCAACCCCCTTTGGAAGATGATGGGACTTGAAAGATGAGGGGACTGGCCAGGCATGGTGGCTCATGCCTATAATCCCAGAACTTTGGGAAGCTGAGGTGGCAGGATCCCTTGAGGCCAAGAGTTTGAGACCAGCCTGAACAATATAGCCAGGCTCGTCTCTGTCCACCCCATGTAGGTAGGTAGGTAGATAGACAGATAGATAGGTAGATAGATAGATAAGGGAGCTGACAGTAAGTAAGAGGGAGGTTGGGGGCTTGCTCAGAGAAGCACAGCTCTAAGAAATTGAGCTGAGATCCCACACTGGTCTGTCTAGTTCCAAAGCCTATGTTTTCTGCTAGGCAACAAAGGCTTGTTTTTGCAGCGACTGGTTTTATTTTATGGTGAATCCTTTCCCCTTTTTGTGGAAGGGAAGTTGTTCGTCCTCACATCTGGTGTTATCTTAGGCAGCATGATAAAAATGAAAAAGCATGGTCTTTGATAAAATTATTCATATTTCTTCTGGGAATCTATAATAATAAACAAATAATATGAAACGTGGAAAGTGATGAACACGTAATGCATACTGAAGCATAATAAAACTGGTCATCATAATGCTAGGATGGCAGATGAGTCTCCCTCCCCAATTTTCCAAAAAAGTCTGTAGTTTTAAAAAGGATATGCTTTAATCCACCCCCAATGATGTTTAACAAGTTACTCTGAGTCTCATTTTCCTCATCAGAAGAATGGAAAAAATGCTGATTTCTTTGGCTATTGTGAAAATTAAATGAGATGAGGGCTGTAAGGTACCTAATGCAGTACCTGGCATATAGAAGACGTTAGGTAATGTTAGAAAGACGTTAAGTAAATGTTAGAAAATAAAGTGAGATTCCTCTGGGTGGTAAATGTTTTCCAGTTGATCTTTTTGGGATGTTTAACAAGGCAGGCTATCATTGGAAAAACTTTGCTGTGAGAACTGATACTTGAAGGTATCACATGTGCAAAAAACCCCGCAGTTCTCTAGAAAATATCTGATTACAGAGAAATAGGCTTAGTAGCAATTGCGGAACAAATAAATGGAGACACCACCAAAAAAACAAAAAACTAAGGAAAGGGGACAACCATAGATTTTAACCCTATCCAGGAAGTAGGTGAACTGATAATGGAGCAGATGGCATTTAAGGATTAAAAATGCTCGCTTCTCTGTTCACTGTCTTCTTCAGTAATTATCTGCCAGTTATATTTCCAGATCTGTTCCAGATCTCTTAATTTAAGGAGGGAGTTGGAAATGTATACCTTAACTAAGAATTTGTTTCGTTCTACTTCATACTAATACCTGAGGACTGGTAGATGATTAAGAAAGCTGAAAATATGAAGAATTTTTATGAATAAACCCTGATGGTTAGAACAAAGACACGAATAAGTTTTGGGAGTACTATTCAGCCATAAAAAAGAATGAGATCCTATCATTTGTAACAACATGGATGGAACTGGAGGTCATTATACTAAGTGAAATAAGCTGAGCACGGAAAGACAAACATTGCATGTTGTCACTTATTTGTGGGAGCTAAAAATGAAAACACTTGAACTCATGGAGATAGAGTGTAGAATGATAGCTACCAGAAGCTGGGGGTGGTGGGGGGAGGGGGGATTCTTTATGAGTACAGAAAAAAAAAAAAAACCGGAATGAATAAGACCTACTGTTTGATAGCACAATGGAGTGACTATAGTCAATGATAATTTAATTGTAGATTTAAAAAATTAAGAGTATAATTGGATTGTTTGTAACACAAAGGATAAATGCTTGAGGAGATGGATATCTCGTTTTACATGATGTGATGAGTACATATTGCATGCCTGTATCAAAACATCTCATGTACCTCATAAATATATATATATATATATATCTCATTCATGGAGATATACATGTGACAAAGTTGTGGTCAGTATTAGATGAATTCAAATATGCTTATACATATATATATATTAGAGGTCATTGTGAATAAGGATTATAATTTCTCTATTATATATATATATATTAGAGACAGGGTATTGCTCTGTTGTCCCCCCTAGAGTTCAGTGACATGTGATCGGAGCTCACTGCAGCCTCGAACTCCTGGGCTCAAGTGATCCTCCTGTCTCAGCCTCCTGAGTATCTGGGACTACAGACACATGCCACCACACCCGACCAATTTTATAATATTTTGTACTAACTAGGTCTCGCTATGTTGACCAGGCTGGTCTTGAACTCCATGGCTCAAGCAGTCCTCACTCCCTAGCCTCCCAAAGTGCTGGGATTACAGGCTTGAGCCACCTTGCCTGGCCATAAATTTTTTATGTAGACCTGCTTGAAAAAGTTTATTCAAGAATTTTTGTGTAAGAAAACTCCACATATTTATAACTAATTCAAAGTACATATATTTCTTTTGTTGGCATGATTATATATCTATATGGTTGAATAGAGATAGGAGGATGTGGGCCGGGCGCGGTGGCTCAAACCTGTAATCCCAGCACTTTGGGAGGTGGAGGTGGGTGGATCACAAGGTCAGGAGATCGAGACCATCCTGGCTAACATGGTGAAACCCCGTCTCTACTAAAAATACAAAAAACTAGCCGGGTGTG
>NW_012109186.1:379842-382293 GCF_000951045.1 Mandrillus leucophaeus
AGAAAGAGTCTCACTTTGTCGCCCAGGCTGGAGTACAGTGGTGCCATCTTTGCTCACTGCAACCTCCCCCTCCTGGGTTCAAGCGATTCTAGTGCCTCAGCCTCCCAGTAGCTGGGACTATAAACGTGTGCCACCCTAACTTTTATATTTTTAGTAGAGACAAGGTTTTGCCATGTTAGCCAGGCTGGTCTCAAACTCCTGACGTCAAGTGATCAACCCACTTCAGTTCTGGGATTACAGGCGTGAGCCACTGCACCTGACCTGTTATAACCAATCTTTCAAGAGTGTATATATTTTTCTGTGGGTTTAGAGTGTGTTCGGTTTTCCATGTGTGGCATATTCATTTTGTGGCCCTTACCAGAATTTTTTCGTATCTGCTACAAAACTAATTTTTTTTTTTTTTTTTTTTTTTTTTTTTTTTTTTTTTTTTTTTTTTTTTGAGACTGAGTGTCACTCTGTCACCCAGACTGGAGTGCAGTAGTGCGATCTCGGCTCACTGCAACCTCCACCTCCCGGATTCAAGCAATTCTCCTGCCTCAGCCTCCCAAGTAGCTGGGATTATAGGCACCCACCATCACGCCCAGCTTATTTTTTGTGTTTTTAGTAGAGACGGGGTTTCACCATGTTGACCAGGCTGGTCTTGAACTCCTGACTTCGTGATCCGCCCGCCTTGGGC
Source organism: Mandrillus leucophaeus (assembly GCF_000951045.1). Taxonomy (NCBI): domain Eukaryota; kingdom Metazoa; phylum Chordata; class Mammalia; order Primates; family Cercopithecidae; genus Mandrillus; species Mandrillus leucophaeus. The sequence continues at coordinate 380,519 of NW_012109186.1, forward strand.
TCCGAAAGTGCTGAGATTACAGGCGTGAGCCACCGCACCCAGCCTACAAAACTATTTTTTATACAGCCTTTTTCCATCATTCATAGAGATATACTTGTGACATAAAGTTGTGGTCAGTATTAGATGAATTCAGATATGCTTAAAGGCAAATCAGGCTGGGCATGGTGGCTCACACCTGTAATCCCAGCGCTTTGGGAGGCCGAGGCGAGTGGATCATTTGAGGCCAGGAGTTCAAGACCAGCCTGGCCAACATGGTCAAACCCCGTCCCTACTAAAAATACAAAAATTAGCCGGGAGTGGTAGTGCGTTCCTGTAATCCCAGCTACTTTGGAGACTGAGGCACAAGAATCACTTGAACCTGGGAGTCAGAGGCTGCAGTGAGCCCAGATCATGCTGCCACACTTCACCCTGGGCGTGACAGAGTGAGACTGTCTCAGAAAAAAAAAAAAAAAAAACAGACAAATCATGCATTTTTAGAATCCATGTTACTTTCTAAAGTGAAAAAAAAGTTTTGTTTCTATGTGTTTAATGTGTGCAATTATCATTTCTTTCTTACATGTTAATGTAAGCAAGTCAGTCAATTCCTAGTTAAATTTCATTAATTAGAAATTTAGTACACACAGAGTGCCTACTGTATGGTAAAGAGTTGTGGGTCTCTGTTCTATTGTAGCTAATAGTCTAGAAAAGGAATCAAATGTCAAAGTGTCTTAAAATGGTAAGTGCTAGAATATAGGTAATGGGAAATATAACTGGTCAAATGCTTCTGAATGATGAACCACTCCATGATTTCCCAGCTTTTTCTAGACACATCTCTATAAAGATGAGCAAAATCATAAATTAGCATTAACTCTACATTGAGATTCTTGTTTTCTTTGTTAGCTCTTCTTGCCTTCTTACTACTCAAGGCAAGGATTAAACATTGAGGGTGGGGCTGGGCACAGTGATTCACACCTGTAATCCCAGCACTTTGAGAGGCCAAGGCGGACAGATCACGAAGTCAAGAGTTCAAGACCAGCCTGGCCAACTTGGTGAAACCCTGTCTCTACTAAGAACTCAAAAATCAGCCAGGTGTGGCAGCGTGTGCCTGTAATCCCAGCTACTCGGAAGGCTGAGGCAGGCGAATTGCGTGAACCCAGGAGGGCTAGGTTGCAGTGAGGTGAGACGGCGCCACTGCACTCCACTCTGGGCAACAGAGCAAGACTGTCTCGAGAAAAAAAAAAAAGAAAAAAGAAAAAGAAAACATTGAGGGTGAAGATGAGAGGAATGATAAATATGATGGCATTTTATTTCAAACTTAAATCCTGTCAACTAACCATGCTTCTCTTCCATGGCCTCATGATGATGAGCTAAAAAGGAACAAACAAACTAGCTCTTTTTTGTGTGTAGACATAAATTTTCATTTCTATAGGACAAATGCCAAATAATGTGGTTGATGGGTTGTATGGTAAATGTATCTTTAGTTGCCTGATTTTTTTTTTTTTTTTTTTTTTTTTTTTTGAGATGGAGTTTCACTCTTGTTGCCCAGGCTGGAGTACAGTGGTGTGATCTTAGGTCACTGCAACCTCTGCTTTCCCAGGTTCAAGAGATTCTCCTGCCTCAGCCTCCTGAGTAGCTGGGATTACAGGCACCCGCCACCATACCCAGCTAATTTTTTGTATTTTTAGTAGAGACGGGATTTTATCATGTTGGCCAGGCTGGTCTCGAACTCCTGACCTCAGATGATCCACCCGCTTCGGCCTCCTAAAGTGCTGGGATTACAAGCATGAGCCACTGCA
>NW_012109186.1:385568-399909 GCF_000951045.1 Mandrillus leucophaeus
TTTTTTTGAGACAGAGTCTCGCTGCGTCACCCAAGCTGGAGTGCAGTGGTGTAATCTTGGCTCACTGCAACCTCTGCCTCCCAGTCTCAAGCGATTCTCATGCCTCAGTCTGCTGAGCAGCTGGGATTTTGGCATTTTAGGCATGTGCTACCATGCTCAGCTAATTTTTGTATTTTTAGTAGAGACTGGGTTTCGCCATGTTGGCCAGGCTGGTCTCGAACTCCTAGCCTCAAGTGATCCACCCGCCTGAGCCTCCCAAAGTGCTGGGATTACAAGCATGAGCCACCACACCCGGCTGAATTTTGATGAGGTCCAGTATATAATTTTTTCTCTTTTTTTGGATCCTGCTTTTGTTGTCAGGCCTAAGAACCCTTTGCGTACCCCTAGCTTCTGAATATTTTCTCCTATTTATTTTTGTAAAAGTTTTATAGTTTTACAGTTAAATATATGATCTATTTTGTGTTAGTTTCTTTTTTTTTTTTTTTTTTCTTTTTTTTGAGATGAAGTTTCGCTCTTGTTGCCCAGGCTGGAGTGCAATGGCATGATCTCGGCTCACTGCAATCTCTGCCTCCCAGGTTTGAGCGATTCTCCTGCCTCAGCCTCCCAAGTAGCTGGGATTACAGGCATGTGCCACCACGCCTGGATAATTTTGTATTTTTAGTAGAGATGGAGTTTCTCCATGTTAGTCAGGCTGGTCTCGAATTCCCAACCTCAGGTTATCCACCCGCCTCAGCCTCCCAAAGTGCTGGGATTACAGGCGTGAGTCACTGTGCCCAGCCGAGTTAGTTTTTATATAAGGTGTGAAGTTCATATTTTTGGCTGTGGATGACCAATTGCTTCTGCACCATTTGTTGAAAAGGCTATTCTTCCTCCACTGAGTTGTTTTTGCACCTTTGTGCAAAATCATTTGGCTACACTTGTATGGTTTTATTTCTGGTTTGTTTATTTGTTCTGTTGTTCTGTGATCCTATCCCTTCATCTGTATCACACTGTCCTGATTATTGTGGCTACATAGTAAACCTTAAAATTGAATAATGATTCCTCCCACTTTACTCTTCGTTTTCAAGATTTTCACTGTATTTTTTTTTTTGAGAGAAGTAAAATTGTATATAAAACTGGCCATTGGTTTAACTCAACATTCTTTGGAATTTTTGGCAAATGAAAGGTTTTGTTATTTTTGTCTTATGTTATTAGTAAATAATAAATAATTCTGGCTGGGTGCAGTGGCTCATGACTATAATGCCAACACTTGGGAGGCCGAGGTGGGAGGATCATGTGAGCCCAGGAGTTCAACACTAGCCTGAGCAACATAGTGACACCCCCATCTCTACAAAAAATACAAAAATCAGCTGAGCATGGTGGAACATGGGTGTATTCCAAGCACTTGGGAGGCTGAGTTGGGACGATCCCTTGAGGCCAGGAGGTCAAGGCTGCAGTGAGCCCTGATTGTACCACTGCACTCCAGCCTGGATGACAGAGTGAGACAGTGCCATTCATTCGTTCATTCATTCATTCATTCATAATTCATTACTTCAAAAGTATAATGTCTGACTAAATATTATGAAATAATGTATTTTAAGAATAATTATCCGGCCCAACTACCAAATTTTGATTTTAGGTCTCACATTTTCTGTATACCTCAGCTTGTTAGTATTGGTTTTAAGTAAGTTGCCTAATTAAAAGAACTTAAATGCCAAGTTCAGTATATTAATAGCATGCTCACTTTGTCTTTTTTAGATGGTGTTATCTGAAAAGGTTAGTCAGCTGATGGAATGGACTAACAAAAGACCTGTAATAAGAATGAATGGAGACAAGTTCCGTCGCCTTGTGAAAGCCCCACCGAGAAATTACTCCGTTATTGTCATGTTCACTGCTCTCCAACTTCATAGACAGTGTGTCGTTTGCAAGTATGAACTTCAACTACACTTTAAAATTAAATAACTCATATAACGTTAACCATTTCTCAATCCCAGAAGAGCCAAATCAGTGCAGTAGGTAGTTAAATAATGTGTATACCTTACTCAGGATGTCTATGGTAGCAATACTACTGCTCTTTTATAGTCAGTTCTTGATTATCCACATTAGTGGGGGAAGCATGGATAAATAATTGTGGTAGCCATCATAAAAGTAACTTAAAGATCAGTCATCTTATAAATTAGTATCAACTTGGCTGGGTATGGGGGCTCACGCCTGTAATCCCAACACTTTGGGAGGTCGAGGCAGGTGGATCTTCTGAGGTCAGGAGTTCAAGACCAGCCCAGCCAACATGGTGAAACCCCGTCTCTACTAAAAAAAAAAAAAATACAAAAATTAGCTAGGCATTGTGGTGCCTGCCTGCAGTCCCAGATATTTGGGAGGCCGAGGCAGGATAATCGCTTGAACCCGGGAGGCAGAGGTTGCAGTGAGCCAAGGTCGCGCCACTGCACTCCAGCCTGGGTGACAGAGCGAGACTCTGTCTCAAAAAAAAAAATTAGTATCAACTTATGTAACTGTATGCCAGTAACATTGATGTAGTATTTTATTATTATTTATAAGTGCTTTCAACTTCATACTCTTGTATTGTCAAAATCCCAAAAGGTAGGTAAAGTAAATATCCTACCATTTTTGGAAGAAACAGGCTCCAGAATTTTAACTGGTCTACCCAATGCCAATACTTGAGATGCTTACTAATGTAATAATGGTGGCTTCATCCAAGTTTGGAATTCAAGAAAACTGGTAATTTTCTTTTCTTTTCTTTTCTTTTTTTTTTTTTTTTTTTTGGAAACAAAGTCTTGCTGTCACCCAGGCTGGAGTGTAGTGGCGTGATCTTGACTCACTTCAATCTCCACCTCCCGGGTTCAAGCAATTCTCCTGCCTCAGCCTCCTAAGTAGCTGAGACTGCAAGTGCACATCACCACGTCAAGCTAATTTTTGTATTTTTAGTAGAGACAGGGTTTCACCACATTGGCCAGGATGGACTCGATCTTTTGACCTCATGATCCACCCACTTCGGCCTCCCAAAGTGCTGGGATTACAGGCGTGAGCCACCACACCCGGTTGGTAATTTTTTTTTTTTTTTTTTAAAGATGCAGCTGGGTGTGGTAGCTCAGTCTGTAAACTCAGCACTTTGGGAGGCTGAGGCAGGAGGATCACCTGGGCCCAGGCATTGGAGACTAGACTGGGCAACATAGTGAAAATTTGTATCTATAAAAATAAACAAAATTAGCTGGGTGTGGTGATGTGCCTGTAGTCCCAGCTACTCTGGAGGCTGAGGTGGGAGGATCACTTGACCCTGGGAGGTCAAAAGTGCAGAAAGCTGTAATCATCCCTCTGCACTCCAGCCTGGGTGACAGACCAAGACCCTGTCTCAAAAACAAGCAAACAAAAAAACAAAGATGCACGGGATCTCATGTGAAATCTGAAAAGGTTGAACTCCTAGAAGCAGAGTAGAATTGTGGTTTTCAGAGGCTTGGGAGAGGACGGTGGGGAAAGTGTATCAAGTTTTAGTTAGATGAGAGGAGTAAGTTCTGGTGATCTATTGCGCAGCATGGTGACCATAGTTAATGTATTGTAGATTTTGAAATTGCTAAAAACATTTTAAATATTCTCATCACCAAAAAATAATAAATAGGTAAGGTGATGGGTATATTAATTATTTTTTTAATCCCAAAGATCCATGATTTAGGGATGTTTCTAATTTCCCAATTGTTTTATAGTGATTGTAAACCTTGGAGATGGAGACTAGTCTTGCTTAAGTTTTCATCAAACAGTGGTTTCTTGATTTTATTTTATTGTTTCTTGATAATCTTAGGAGCAAAGATTGCTATTTCTTTTTAAATAAAAGCGCCATGAACAATTCAAAATGGTGAATACTAAAAAATAAAATACCTTTTGCTTTTTAGTGTCTTTTTACTCATATTTTTAGATCAGTGTATCTGATTTGGTAATTAACTTTAAATAAAATGACAAAGCTACTGTATGAATAATTGGTTTAGTAAAAACTCGGAGGTTCTCCAGATTCTGACAGTCTGAGAGTCATGCAAAGGAATAGACAGCTTGTTTCAGAATGGTGTGTTCTGCCACCCCAAGCCTTGATAACTTTTCTTCAACGATTTTCTCCCGGGAGCTAGGGTATAGTCAAGGTATTTGGTTCCATAGTGCCTATTTTGTGGAGTATATGCTGAATATAAATTAAAAATAAATAAAAGAAGAAAAAGGAATCATAAGTAATAACTGAATAAACTTGAAATATAGAATTATTTCTGGTTCCATCAGTTCACTCAGTAGGAATCAAGAGTATACAAAAATAGCAGGGAACAAACACAAACTCCTTCATAATTCTCTTAAATGCAAATTAATGGAATTCTTACTAACCTAAGCTTTTACTGGCATCTTACTTTCTATAAGACCAAATTTAATATTAACTCAAAATTTTCTACACTCATTCAACAAATAAAAATTAAGCAACAGCAGCATGAATAATACTGTATTTGTGGTGCTATTGGGATGAGAATTGTAAAATAGATACCCTACCCTTATCATCCGGTTAAGGAAATGAGTTACACATATGAAAATTTAGATGGCAATATAAGGCAATTTGTGATTAAGTACCAGATCAACTGTACATATAATAAATACTGTAAAATTTCAGGAAAGAAAGTTAATAGGAGTGATTTGGATTGGCCTAATGGAGGAAATAAGATTTGTGTTAGGGCTAGACAAATGGGTAAGATGTTGATACGGGCAGGATATTCTGGTTAGAAGCATGATGTACACAAGGGTACAGGGATAGGAGTAAATAAAATATTGGGATTAAAGGTTACTGTTTGATATTGATGAGTAGTAAGACTAGATAAAAACTAGATATATTGTTTGAAGCTATGTGATAAAGAACCTTCAATAACTAGTAAAGGATGTTAAAGAATGTATTCTGAAGGTAATAAGAAAACAACAGTGATTTCTGAGAAGTGTTTCAGGAAAGTAGTAATTTAGGAATATGGATGTATGTTGCAGTGTAAGGATTGGAGGAGGGCTGGGCATGGTGACTCACACCTGTAATCCCAGCACTTTGGGAGGCTGAGGCAAGCGGATCACCTGAGGTCAGGAGTTCGAGACCAGCCTGGCCAACATGGTGAAACCCTGTCTCTACTAAAAATCCAAAAATTAGCTGGGCGTGGTGGTGGATGCTGTAATCCCAGCTACTTAGGAGGCTGAGGCAGGAGAATTGCTTGAGACTGGGAGGCAGAGGTTGCAGTTAGCCAAGATGGCGCCACTGCACTCCAGCCTGGGCCACAGAGTGAGACTCCGTCTCAAAAAAAAAAGGAAGGATTGGAGAAGGAGAAACCAGAGTCAATATTTTTAAATATCCTACTATTAGATAACAAAGATCTGACCTTAGATGATAGCAATAAAAATAGACAAGAGGGTATGGAGCGAAAATTTTATCACAAATAAGAATTGACAGATCATGAGAACTAAAAGCATATAGGAGATATGGAAAAATGCAAAGATGACTTGAGGTTTCAATCATTTCTTTTTTTTTTTTTTTTTTTTATTTCGTTTGAGAAGGGGTCTCGCTCTGCCACCCAGGCTGGAGTGCAGTGGTGTGATCTCGGCTCACTGCAGTCTCCACCTCCCAGGTTCAAGTGACGCTCCTGCCTCAGCCTCCCGAATAGGTGAGACTACAGGTGCCCACCGCCATACTCTGTTAATTTTTTTTATTTTTGGTAGAGATGGGGTTTCACCATATTGGCCAGGCTGGTCTCGAACTTCTGACCTTGTGATCCGCCCGCCTCGGCCTCCCAACATGGTGGGATTACAGGCATGAGCCACCACGCCTGGCCTAATTTTTGTATTTTTAATAGAGACAGGGTTTTGCCATGTTGACCAGGCTTGTCTTGAACTCCTGAACTCAGGTGATCCACCCACCTCAGCCTCCCAAAGTGCTGGGATTACAGATGTGAGCTGGCCTCAATTAATTTCAATTCCTAGACTCTTCTTATCTTTCATCCTAACAATTTATCTGATTGTGTTATGTACTGAGTAGCTTTTGCACTTTAGATTTTTTAAAATGGATTAATGTTGTATTTCTGCTTTCTTTAGGGAATACACTTCTGTCTTGTCTTTGAACTGTTAGAAGTAATTTAGGGTATTGAAAGTTACTGTAGACACAATTAGCTATATATTTCCAGTGATTGTTGAAAGAGTTTTGGGATAAGAGACAGGCACAAAGTATAAGGCGGAGTCAGGTAATTACTACTTCTCATGAAATCCCTAACTTTGGATAAGGCTTCTCTTATGCCAAAACAAGGTTTGTCTTAACCCTGTCAGCAGAGTCTGACCTACTTGTCAGTGTTTTTTATTGTTTCTCCCTTTGGAAAAACTGCTATTGCTTGCTTGGACCTGTTTTACTGGTGATAAACGAGATTGCTTTCAAAAATTGTTTTATATGTTGTCTTCACAAATCTCATTGCATCCAGGCAAGCTGATGAAGAATTTCAGATCCTGGCAAACTCCTGGCGATACTCCAGTGCATTCACCAACAGGATATTTTTTGCCATGGTGGATTTTGATGAAGGCTCTGATGTATTTCAAATGGTAAGATCTTTGGTTTATTCTGCTATGTAAAAATAGGTAAAATATAGTGAAAGTGGAATACATTTTTTTCGGTGGCTATAAGACATTAAATGGGATTGCTCTTATGTAAGATCTAGAGTAGCAAACTAAAAGCTAAACTTGAGCTAACCATAAAATGTAGTTATCAATGCTAACCTACTAGAATATGGAAATTGGGTAGTATTTAGATAACATATATTTTTATTGTAGTAAAATATATAAAACAAACTTTATCACTTTAACCATTTTAAGTATATAATGTATTAAAGAATTTTTTAAATCACAGCACGAGTCCCACCATTATGTAATATTGAAGTCTTTAGTATAGCTATCTATACTATAGATATCTTTATCCCCTTACCTCTTTTTTAAAATTTTTATTTTTATTTCAATAGTTTTGGGGCAACAGGTGGTTTTTGGTTACATGGATAAGTTCTTTAGTGGTGATTTCTGAGATTTTGGCACACCCATCCCCCGAGCAGTGTACAGTGTACCCAAATATGTAGTCTTTCATCCTTCATCCCTCTCTGACTCTTTCCCCACAAAGTTCCCAATGTCCATTATATCAATCTTATGCCTTTGCATCCTCATAGTTTAGTTCCTACTCATAAGTGAGAATATAACGATACTTGGTTTTCCATTCCTAAGTTACTTCACTTAGAATAATGACCTCCTGCTCCATCCAAGTTGCTGCAAAATACATTATTTCATTCCTTCTTATGACTGAGTAGTATTCCATGATTTATGTATACCACATTTTCTTTATCCACTCATTGGTTGATGGACACTTAGGTTGGTTCCATATCTTTGCAATTGTGAATTGTGCTGCTATAAATATGCGTGTGTATGTGTCTTTTTCATATAATGACTTTTTTTCCTTTGGGTAGATATCCAGTAGTGGGATTGCTGGGTGAAACAGTAGTTCTACTTTGAGTTCTTTAAGGAATTTCTATACTGTTTTCCATAGTGGTTGTACTAGTTTACATTCCCACCAACAGTGTTAAAAGTATTCCCTTTTCACTACATCCACGCCAACATCTATTGTTTTTTGACTTTAATTATGGCCATTCTTGCAGGTGTAAAGTAGTATTTCACTTTTGATTTGCATTTCCCTGATAAGATGTTGGCCATTTGTATATCTTCTTTTGAGAAATGTCTATTTTTGTCCTTTACCCACTTTTTGATGGGATTGTATGTTTTCCTCTTGCTGATTTGAGTCCTTTGTAGATTCTGGATATTAGTCCTTTGTCAGATGCACAGTTTGCAAATATTTTCTCCCACTCTGTGGGTTGTTGGTTTACTCTGCAGATTATTCCTTTTGCTGTGCAGAAGCTTTTTAGTTTAATTAGGTCCCATTTATTCATTTTTGTTTTTGCTGCATTTGCTTTTGGGGTCTTAGCCATGAATTCTTTGCCTAAGCGAATGTCTAGAAGAGTTTTTCAGCTGGGCGTGGTGGGTCACGCCTGTAATCCCAGCGCTTTGGGAGGCTGAGGTGGTTGGATCACTCGAGGTCAGGAGTTCAATACAAGCCTGGCCAACATAGTGAAACCCCGTCTCTACTAAAATACAAAAATTAGCCGGGTGTGGTGGCGGGTGCCCGTAATCCCAGCTACTCGGGATGCTGAGGCATGAGAATCGCTTGAACCCAGGAGGCGGAGGTTACGGTGAGCCGAGATAGCCAGCCTGGGCGATAGAGTGAGACTCAGTCTCAAAAAAAAGAGTTTTTACAATGTTATCTTCTAGAATTTTTGTGGTTTCAGGTCTTAGATTTAAGTTTCTGGTCCATCATGAGTTGATTTTTTTGTCCCCTTACCTCTAGTCTTAGTAGAAAAGTAGATCTTTTCTTGTTTGAAACTGAACCTGTTTCCTGGGCCCTGGATCACATACCCACCTGCTCTGTCAATCATGACCCCTCACAACTATTTTTTGTTTTTGAGACAGAGTCTTGCTCTGTTGCCCAGGCTGAAGTGCAATGGCACAATCTCGGCTCACTGGCAGCCTCTGCCTTTTTGGGTTCAAGCAATTTTCCTGCCTCAGCCTCCCAAGTAGCTGGGATTACAGGTGCTTGCCACCACACCTGGCTAGTTTTTTTATTTTTCTTTTTAGTTTTAGTTTTTTTGAGATGGAGTCTCACTCTGTTGCCCAGACTAGAGTGCAGTGGCTCGATCTCAGCTCACTGCAACCTCTGCCTCCTGGATTCAGGTGATTCTTCTGCCTCAGCCTCCTGAATAGCTGGAATTACAGGTGCCCGCCACCACGCCTTGCTAATTTTTTTTTTTTTTTTTCTGAGACGGAGTCTCACTCTGTCACCCAGGCTGGAGTGCAGTGGCACAATCTCGGCTCACTGCAAGCTCCGCCTCCCAGGTTCACGCCATTCTCCTGCCTCAGCCTCCTGAGTAGCTGGGACTACAGGCGCCCGCCACCACGCCCGGCTAACTTTTTGTATTTTTAGTAGAGATGGGGTTTCACCGTGTTAGCCAGAATGGTCTCGATCTCCTGACCTCGTGATCCACCCGCCTCTGCCTCCCAAAGTGCTGGGATTACAGGCATGAGCCACCGCTCCCAGCCATTTTTTGTATTTTGAGTAGAGATGGGATTTCGCCATGTTGGCCAGGCTGGTCTCAAACTCCTGACCTCAGGTGATCCACCCACCTTGGCTTCCCAAAGTGCTGGGATTACAGGCGTGAGCCACCGTCCCTGGCCTATTTTTAACTTCAGCCTCTCTACTAGTTCTTTCCCCTTGCATATAAATACTTAAGGACAGATTCAATTTTGTCTTTGTTTATAAATGTGTCTAATTCATGTATTTGAACACATTTTACTCAATTGTATAAAACATAAAAGGAAAAAGCTGGATATAATGCCTTGCTATACATCTTCACATGAATGACTTCCCAATCTAAAAATTTATTATGTCCCAAATTAGACTCCTTTCTCTTCCACTTTCACCCAAACTTCATCTTATGTTCTGTATCATTAATGACACTTCTTTTTTTTGTTTTTGAGACGGAGTCTCACTCTGTCGCCCAGGCTGGAGTTCAGTGACTCGATCTCCGCTCACTGCAAGCTCCGCCTCCTGGGTTCACACCATTCTCCTGCCTCAGCCTCCTGAGTAGCTGGGACTGCAGGCGCCCACCATCAAGCCCGGCTAATTTTTTGTATTTTTTTTTAGTAGAGACGGGGTTTCACCGTGTTAGCCAGGATGGTCTCGATCTCTTGACCTCGTGATCTGCCTGCCTTGGCCTCCCAAAGTGCTGGGATTACAGGCGTGAGCCACTGCACCCAGCCAATGACACTTCTTTGTCATCTTCATTTTCTTATACAACATGTGTCATAGCCATACCCCCTTGACTTTCCAAGGGCCACATTCATCTCTCATTCAAGCTAATGCGGTAGCCTTTTAACTGGTCTACTTACCTTCCATTTAGCGCTCTCTCCATATTGCCTGCTATTACATTTCCTAGAGTTTTTTCTACGTGGTATTAATAAGAATTCTTGGAAAAAAATAAATTTGGGAAACCCTAGTTTAAACAAAATTAAGTTTCCTTTTTACTTCAGGGTTCAAAAACTGGGAAGGGTCTAAGTTCTTACCCTACTTGCAAGCTAACAACTTAGCCTGCCACAGTTTCATGGATGCTGGCAGAAAATATGACACTCCTGAGTCAGAGTCCAGCAAAGGACTTTCTGCTGTTTGTTTTTGAGATTGGGTCTTGCTATGTTGCCCAGGCTAGTCTTGAACTCCTGGGCTCAAGTAATCCTCCCACCTTAACCTCCTGAGTAGCTGGGATTACAGGCTTGTGCCACCATGCCTGGCTCAAGTTAAAGGACTTTACTACTCACAACAAGTAGCCAAAACGTCATAGGTTCCCCAAGCCCCATTTCCCATAGGGCAATCCAAAGAGGGCCAGTGGTCAGCTACTCGGAAGGCTGGGTCAGGAGGATTGCTTGAGATCAGGAATTTGAGGCTGCAGTGAGCTGTGATTGTGCCTCTGCACTCTAGCCTGAGCAGCAGAGCCAGACCTCAACTCTTAAAAAAACAACAACAAAGAGGGCCAGTGGGCTGCATTATGGGAGAGGAATACCAAGCTCTGGGAACCCACATTTTCTGTAATGGATAGTAAGTGTGCCTCCCCTTTGCTATGGAGGGAGACTGTGTAACCGCCCAAGGGGTTCACTTTGCTGCTGCCTAGACAGAGCCAATTCATCAAGACAGAGGAATTGCAATAGAGAAAGTAATTCATGCACAGGCAGCTTTGCGGGGGACCGGAGTTTTATGATTACTCAAATCAATCTCCCCGAGCATTCGGGGAGCAGGGTTTTTAAGGATAGCTTGGTGGGTCGGGGGAAGCCAGTGAGCCAGGAGTGCTGATTGCTCAGAGATTAAATCATAGGGAGTTAAAGCTGTCTTATTGTGCTGAGTCAGTTCCTGGGAGGGGGCCACAAGATCAGATGAGCCAGTTTATTGATCTGGGTGATGTCAGCTGATCCATCAAGTGCAGGGTCTGCAAAATATCTCAAGCGCTGATCTTAGGAGCAGTTTAGGGAGGGTCAGAATCTTGTAGCCTCTAGCTGCATGACTCCTAAACCATAATTTTTCATCTTGTGGCTAATGTTAGTCCTACAAAGGCAATCTAGTTCTCAGGCAAGAAGGAGGTCTGCTTTGGGAAAGGACTGTCACCGTCTTTGTTTAAACTATAAACTATAAATTTCTCCTAAAGTTAGTTCAGCCTATGACCAGGAATGAGCAAGGACAGCCTGGAGGTTAGAACCAAGTTGGAGTCAGTTAAGTTAGATCTCTTTCCCTGTCTCAGTCATAATTTTGCAAAGACTGTTTCAACTATCTTCCAAAGATATACAAATATCCTTGAGAAGATTGTCCAGGACCAAGTCAGTTAGGGCCCTTGTCCACAAGATGTGCCGAAACATGAGAAACTCGTGAAGAATTGTCTTCCAACACAGCTTTTGAGAGGTCAGAGACATTAACATGCTGATGCTGATACGTGTTATACTTTCCAATGGGGGCTCTAATATACAGAATTTCTCATATCGGACCACTTAATGGAGCATTTGGCTAGATTCCATGGAACACGTTTTTGAAAGGAGTAGTGTATAGACTGAAGCCAGAATTCCTTAGTCCTAACTTCATGTACTCTACTCTAGTCACACCTTTCCCATAATCATATTCTTTGATGCACTTTTTTTGTTGTTGTTGTTGAGATGGAGTCTTGCTGTCACCCAGGCTGGAGTGTGGTGGTGCGGTCTTGGCTCACTGCCAACCTCTGCCGCCGGGTTCAAGAGATTCTTGTGCCTCAGCCTCTGGACTATCTGGGATTACAGGCATACGCCACCATGCCTGGCTAATTTTTTTATTTTTAGTAGAGACGGGGGTTTCACCATGTTGGCCAGGCTGGTCTCGAACCCCTGACCTCGGGTGATCTGCCTGCCTCGGCCTCCCAAAGTGCTGGAATTACAGGCATGAGACACCACGCCTGGCCTGATTCACTCTCGTATGTCAGCACTGTTGATTGTTGGTTTACAACAACGTGAAGCATCCTTTCTTCCCTGTCTGCTTTCTCTCCACTCTCAAAATTCTGCTTACATTTTAAGCCTTGTTTCAGATACTCCCTGTAAGCGTTCTCAACTTCTCCAAATAAAAAATGAGTCACTCCTTTTCTTGTATTGTTATACTACTTGCCTTAAATTTCTGTTATACATTTATCCACATTTTGTCTTACAGTAGAGTTAGCTCTGTAGTTGTTTGACAGTCTCCCTTAGAATATAGTTACTACTTAGTTAATGGCAGAGCCATATCCTATAGCTGTTGGTGCTAAGCACATAACAGGTATTCAGTAAATGTTGAAAAAAATGGCTTAATGTTTCCGTTTTACAGTATATCATTCATTGTGCTGTTCATATTCCAGTCTCACATAGCCATTACCATAAATCAAAATCAGTGCATTTATAAAAATATTGTAACCTAAAAGGTTAGTGCATTTAGGATTTATTAGACCAAAGGAAACAATTTCTAGAGTTTAAGAAATTGAGGCCGGCCGTGGTGGCTCACACCTGTAATCCCAGCACTTTGGGAGGCCAAGGTGCGGGGATAACTTGAGGTCAGGAGTTCGACACCAGCCTGGCCAGCATGGTGAAATCCCGTCTCTACTAAAAATACAAAGATTAGCCAGGCATGGTGTTGGGCACCTTTAATCCCAGCTACTTGGGAGGCTGAGACAGGAGAATCGCTTTAACCCAGGAGACGGAGGTTGTAGTGAGCCAAGATCGTACCACTACACTCCAGCCTGGGTGACAGAGCTAGACTTTATCTAAAAAAACAAAAAATGCTTTTTAATTCTCTACTATTTAGGCTGCGAGTATTTTTGGAAATTACAATTTTTAATTTCATTTATTTTAGCAAGATAACATACTTTCTGTTAGTGATTTATAAAAATAGAAAACCCAATTTTTTTCGACCTTAGTTTTTTTACTGATAACATAATATTTGTACATATTTATGGGGTACATGTGATATTTTGTTACATTCATAGAATGACCAAGTCAGGATAGTTGGAGTATCCATCACGTTGAGAATTTATCATTTCTATATGTTGGGAACATTTCAAGTCCTCTCTTATAGCTGTTTTGTAATATAATACATTGTTGTTAATTACAGTCACCCTACTCTATCGAACATTAGATCTTTCTCCTTCTAACTGTATGATTGTACCCATTAACCAACCTCTCTTCATTGCCCACTCCCGCACCCCTCTCCCCCCACACCCCCCCACCACAACACACACACATACACTCTTCCCAGCCTCTGGTATCTGCCATTCTACTCTGTACCTGCATGAGTTCAACTTTTTAGCTCCCACATATGAGAACATGCCATATTTGTCTTTCTGTGCCTGGCTTATTTCACAAAATAACCTCCAGTTCCATATTTCTGCAAATAACATGATTTCATTCTTTTTTATGGTGGAGTATTCCACATAATTCCATTGTGTATATACACCACATTTTCTTTTTCTTTGAGATGGAGTCTTGCTCTGTTGCCCAGGCTAGAGCGCAGTGGCACGATCTTGGCTGACTGCAACCTCCCAGGTTCAAGCGATTCTCCTGCCTCAGTGTGTTGAATAGCTGGGATTACAGGCGTACACCACCCTGCCTGGCTAATTGGTTTGTATTTTTAGTAGAGATGGGGTTTCATCATGTTGGCCGGGCTGGTCTCCAACTCCTGAGCTCAACTGATCCACCTGCCGCGGCCTCCCAAAGTGCTAGGATTACAGGCGTGAGCCACTGAGCCTGGCCCAATACCACATTTTCTTGATCTGTTCGTCTGTTGATGGATGCTTAGGTTGATTCCATATCTTTGCTATTGTGCTGCAGTAAACATGGGGGTGCAAGTATCCCTTTGATATACTGATTTCCTTTTCTTTGGATACATATCCAGTAGTGGCATTGCTGGATCAAATGCTGGTTCTATTTTTAGTTTCTTGGGAAATCTTCATACTGTTTTTCATAATGGCTATACTAATTTAATTTCCCACCAACAGTGTATGAGTTCCCTTTTTTTTTTTTTTTTTTTTTTTGAGATGGAGTCTCACTCTGTTGCCCAGGCCAGAGTGCAGTTCTTAGCTCACTGCAACCTCCGCCTCCTGGGTTCAAGCGATTCTCCTGCCTCAGCTTCCCAAGCAGCTGGGATTACAGGCGCACACCACCACACCCAGCTAATTTTTGTATTTTTAGT
>NW_012109186.1:400469-401514 GCF_000951045.1 Mandrillus leucophaeus
CACAAGTATACATATGTAACAAACCTGCACGTTATGCACATGTACCCTAGAACTTAAAGTATAATAATAATAATAAAAATAAATAAATAATAAAAAAATAAAAAAAAAAAAGAAAGGCAGATTTATTAGAGAAAGTAGGAAAACACATTGCAAGGAGGCAACAGACAGGCGAGCAGAAAAGGAGCTTTTCTAATCATAATAATGATAATGATAGTGGCCATCCTAACTGGGAGAAAATGATATCTCACTGTGGTTTTGATTTGCGTTTCCCTGATGATTAGTAATGTTGAGCATTTTTTCATACACCTGTTGGCCATGTGTGTCTTCTTTTGAGAAATGGCTATTCATGTCCTTTGCCCACTTTTTAATGGGATTATTTGCTTTTTTACTGTTGAGTGATTTGAATTTTTTTTTGTTTCTATTTTAGTTTTCTTTTTAGAGTTGTTTTCTTTTTAGAGTTGTTTGAATTTTTTGTATATTCTGGACATTAGTTCCTTGTTGAATGAATAGTTTGTAAATATTTTCACCCATTCAACAGATTGTCTCTTCACTTTGTTGATTGTTTCCTTTGCTTTGCAGAAGCTTTTTAGCTTAATATAGACCCATTTGTCTATTTTTGTTTTTGTTACCTACAGTTTTGTACCTTGAATAGTTTTTAATATTAATTTCCATTACTCTATTTTAGAGCTAGATTTTAGAGCCAAAGGTATAAGGATGGTAGTGTGTCCATCTGTGGAAGAGATTCAGATCTTTCTCTAAGTAATAGTGTCATATGCCACAGTATGCAAAAGCTAAGCATGTGTGAAAACTGATACCTACTAAAAATACTGTATCTTATTTTGGCTCATTAACCTCCAAGGAATTTCAAAGTCTACAAGGGGTTTTGGTGGGGTTTTTTTGTAATTTTTAGTAGTGGCAAAATATATATAATTAATTTATTATGTTTACCATTTTTTTTTTTTTTTTTTTTTTTTTTTTGAGACGGAGTCTCGCTCTGCCGCCCAGGCTGGAGTGCAGTGGCCGGATCTCAGCTCACTGCAAGCTC
>NW_012109186.1:401824-416911 GCF_000951045.1 Mandrillus leucophaeus
ACCGCGCCCGGTGTTTACCATTTTTTTAATGTACAGGTCAGTAGTGTTAGGTACATTCGCATTGTTGTACAGCCAATCTCCAGAATTCTTTCATCTTCCAAAACTGAAACTTTATAGCTATTAAACAACTTCATTTCCCCACTCCCCCAGTCCCTGACAACCACCATTCTACTTTCTGTCTCTGAATTTGACTGCACTAGGTACCTAATATAAGTGGAATTATATAGTATTTTTCTACTTGTGACTAGCTTATTTCACTTAGCATTATATCCTCAATGTTCATCCATGTTATAGCATGTGTCAGAACTTCCTTTTCAAAGCTGAATAATATTGTATTGTATGTGTACACCTTATTTTGTCTACCCATACATCTATCAGTGAATACCTAGGTTGCTTCCAGTTTTTGGCTATTGTGAATAATACTGCTATGAACATGAGTGTTCAAATAATCTCTTCAAGACCCTGCTTTCAGTTCTTTTGGTTATATACTTAGAAGTAGAATTGCTAGATCATATGGTAATTCTATTTTTACTCTTTTGGGGAACCTCCATGCTGTTTTCCGTAGCAGATACACCATTTTACTTTTCCACCAATGGTGCACAAGAGTTCTAGTTTCTCCACATGCTCGCAACCACTTGTTCTTTTCTGGGGTTTTTTGTTCATTTGTTTTGGATAATAGCCATCTTAATGAGTGTGAGGTGGTATCTCATTGTGGTTGTGGTTTTTATTTCCATAATGATTAGTAATATTGAACATCTTTTCATGTGTTTGTTGGCCATTTGTATGTCTTCTTTGGAGAGACGTCAAGTTCTTTGCCCATTGTGTGTGTGTGTGGCTTTTCTTTTCTTTTCTTTTTTTTTTTTTCTTTGAGACAGAGTTTCACTTTTGTTGCCCAGGCTGGAGTGCAATGGTGCGATCTCGGCTCACCGTAACCTCCACCTCCCAGGTTCAAGCGATTCTCCTGCCTCGGCCTCCCGAGTTGCTGGGATTACAGGCATGCGTCACCATGCCCAGCTACTTTTCTCGTATTTTTAGTAGAGACGGGGTTTCTCCATGTTGGTCAGGCTGGTCGCAGACTCCCGACCTCAGGTGATCCACCCACCTCGGCCTCCCAAAGTGCTGGGATTACAGGCATGAGCCACTGTGCCCACCCGTGTTGCCCATTTTTTAAATCAAGTTGTTTTTTGTTGTTGAGTTGTAGGAGGTCTTTATATATTCTAAATTTTGATGTTGTTTTTATTTTGTTTTTGTTTGTTTGTTTTTTGAGACAGAGTCTCACTGTGTCACCCAGGCTGGAGCGCAGTGGCACAATCTTGGCTCCCTGCAACCTCTGCCTCCCGGGTTCAAGCAATTCTCGTGTCTCAGCCACCTAAGTAGTTGGAATTACAGGCATGCGCCACCACACCTGGCTATTTTTTGTATTTTTAGTAGAGACATGGTTTCGCCATGTTAGCGAGACTGGTCTCAAACTCCTGGCCTCAAGTGATAGACCTGCCTTGGCCTCCCAAATGCTAGGATTACAGGCATGAGCCACCATGCCCAGACTATTCTGAATACTAACTCCTTATTAGATAAATGATTTGCAGATAATTCCTCCCATTCCACAGGTTTTCTTTTTACTCTGTTGATTGTGTCATTGGGCTACAAGATATTTTCAGGTCGGGCATGGTGACTCATGCCTGTAATCCCAGCACTTTGGGAGGCTGAGGCAGGAAGATCACTTGCGGTCATGAGTTCAAGACCACCTTGGCCAACATGGCAAAACCTTGTCTCTACTAAAAATACAAAAAAAAAAAAAAAGGTAGCTGGGCATCATGGTGCATGCCTGTAATCCCAGCTACTTGGGAGGGTAAGGCAGGAAGATCGCTTGAACCCAGGAAGCAGAGGTTGTGGTGAGCCAAGACTGCACCAGTGCACTCCAGCCTGGACAACAGAGTGAGACTCCTTCTCAAACAAAAGAAAAAAAAGATGTTTTCGGATTAACTAAGTTGTTGTAAAGATATTTTATTAGTAAGTAGGGAAGCACAAATTAATAGTATGATAATGATAAAGTACAGCCTTCATTCATCAGATCAACTTTTGGCAAGTATGTAGGGAAATGGATACATTACTGCATTGTTAGGTAGAAATATATCTTGGCACAGCCACTTTGGAGGGCAATTTGGCTATATCCATTTTTTTTTTTTTTTTAAGCCAGAATCTTACTCTGTCACCCAGGCTGGAATGCAGTGGCACGATCACGGCTCTCTGCAACCTCTGCCTCCCAGGTTCAAGTGATTCTTTTGCCTCAGCCTCCTGAGTAACTAGGGTTACAGGCACCCACCACCATGCCCAGCTATTTTTTGTATTTTTAGTAGAGATGGGGTTTTACCATGTTGGCCAGACTGGTCTCAAACTCCTGACCTCAAGTGATCCACCTGCCTTGGCCTCCCAAAGTGCTGGGATTGCAGGCGTGAGCCACCTTGCCTGGCCACTATATGAATTTAATTAAAAAATATTTATATCCTATGACCTAACAATCCCATTGCTAGGAATCACTTTCACATGGGTATAGGGAGATATGTGCAAGGATGTTCACTGCAACATTATTTTTAGTTGGTAAAAAGGAAAACAACTAGAAAAATGCCATTAATATGATACCATTTATGTTAAAACAGAAAGCAATGTTATATGTTTTCTGGTAGTATAAACACCAGATTATTAACATATTAATAAATTCAAAAAGATCTGGAAATGGTAACTGTGGCTGCCAGAATGCACTAGAATTGGTCCTTATAACCATATAATGTTTTTAAAAATAGTTTTTACAAGATAAATGTGTTTATATGTTGTTACTTAGTTTTTATTTTTTATTTGTTTATTTATTTATTTAGAGACAAGAGTCTAGCTCTGTCGCCCAGGCTGGAGTGCAGTGACACAATCTCAGCTCACTGCAACTTCCGCCTCCCGGGTTCAAGCAATTCTCCTGCCTCAGCCTCCCGAGTAACTGGGATTACAGGTGCCCACCACCACGCCCAGCTAATTTTTTTATTTTTAGTACAGATGGGGTTTCACTGTCTTGGTCAGGCTGGTCTCGAACTCCTGACCTCATGATCCACCCACCTCAGCCTCCCAGAGTGCTGGGATTATAAGCATGAGCCACCGTGCCCGGCCAGTTTTTATTTTTTTATACACATTTTCAAAAATGTAAAGGTGGTGTAACTAAACAAATATTGAAGAAAGAGTTTGACCTAAAATTTGGGCAGCATTTGGTAGACTGAACATTGTGTAAGATTTGGTTCTTAGCTTTGCAATCACAGAAATTGAATTTTAACAGGATAACCAGAATTTATTTACCTCTAGGGATTTTGTGCCTACTGACCGAGGCATATCAATCTATGGCCATTGGTAACGGAAGGAGTTATCTATTAATTCATTAATTTACCATATTATACAGGCAAAGAGACCAAAATAATGATAAGCAGTAGTCAGTACATGCTCTCACCTTATGGGAAAGTCTGAAAACTTACTGTTAGAAGGATTTTAACTAAAGAAATCAAAGCATGGGAGTTGGATTATTTTATTAGCTGAGATTTTAAAATTATAATTGTAAGGCCGGGCACGGTGGCTTATGCTTATAAACCCAGCACTTTGGGAGGCTGAGGCCGGTGGATCATTTGCAGTCAGGAGTTCAACACCAGCCTGGCCAACATGGTGAACCCCTGTCTCTACTAAAAATACAAAAATTAGCTGGGTGTGGTGGTGCACACCTGTAATCCCAGCTCCTTGGGAGGCTGAGGCAGGAGAATCGCTTGAACCTGGGAGGCACAGGTTGCAGTGAACCAAGATCATGCCACTGCACTTCAGCTTGGGCAACAGAGTGAGACTCCATCTCATAAATAAATAAATATTGTTTTGTGCAAGCCAATCTCTATAAGATTGTCACCAACCTGGGTAACAGAGTGAGACTCCGTCTCAAAAAAGTAAAAAATGATATAATGCAGATTGAGAGGGTTATGGTTTCTTTACCTTAATGTTTACAGTGTTGTCGTCTCAAATATATCATGATGTCATGATGGAGAATAGAGAAATGTGATGCTCATCAGTAAACATTTATGAACCTTTTTGGAATTGACTATTTCTGCATGTAGCCTCCATTTTGTATTGTTTTTCACTGCCGTTTTAGAGCATTATTTTATTATCTTGGTTCCTCCAGATTGAGAATGCACTCTATTTGGAGCTTACTAAGCTACATAAGATTATTTTAGTGCTCATAAATGTATTCATTTTGCATAATCTCTGAACAGATTAAAATATCTGTGGTATGGCAAAGTTTCCATTCTAGTGGAGTAAAATATAGGTTTCTTAGCTAGGAATGTATATTCGGTGAGTAGTGGGTAATGCTTAAGGTCACAGGCAGCTTTGTTTTTAAAGCCTGCTCCACCACTTACCGCTTTCCTTGGGTGAACCAAATCACTTAACCTACCTAAACCCAGGCCTCCTCGTCTTTGTAAAATGCCTAAATTTCACGATGTTAACTGCAATTAAGATTATTTTCCTGATAATGTATATTTTCATGGGCTCCTTTTTATTCAGCTAAACATGAATTCAGCTCCAACTTTCATCAACTTTCCGGCAAAAGGGAAACCCAAACGGGGTGATACATATGAGTTACAGGTGCGGGGTTTTTCAGCTGAGCAGATTGCCCGGTGGATCGCTGACAGAACTGATGTCAATGTAAGTTTCCCAACTTTGTAGACTGTTTCTTGGCCATTATCCCCTTTGAATCTTACTGGGAGGCCCTAATTAGTCTTGTCCCCATATCACTGAGGTGGCACTAGTTTGTCAGTCCCTTCATAAGTAGCATTGAACAGAATTATCTTGATGAATGAGTGAAATTGCAAAACACTCTCTGTTACCCTATTCAACATGGAAACCACTCTTTCGATCTTCTTAAGTCCGTGGGTTATCTAGTTGCACCTGGCGAATCCTTCTTAATCTAAAAGATGTTATGTTGTGGTTAAATAGAATATTGTACCTATTCTGTCCTATTTTAGGTTACATTATAGACTATTTTGATTGGGATAAAATAAAAAGAATCATTTTTCTGAAAGTAACCACACTAATTTTGATTGCTTTCACTTCAGATTTTATTTTGACCCATATAACTAGTAAAAAATTTTATACTTTAACATGTTTTTCTCTCCTTTCCATTAGATTAGAGTGATTAGACCCCCAAATTATGCTGGTCCCCTTATGTTGGGATTGCTTTTGGCTGTTATTGGTGGACTTGTGTATCTTCGAAGAAGCAATATGGAATTTCTCTTTAATAAAACTGGATGGGCTTTTGCAGCTTTGGTGAGTGAATTTTAGAAGACAAAAAATTATTTGAATAAAACTAATAATGTATTTTTAGATAAACTTTTATTTATATGAGAAGTAGCATTTTATTTCTTACCTGAGGAAAATAGTTTTATGTATTTTTATTTTCTGTCTTAAAATCATTTTGTTTCATTCATTATCTCATTAGGATGGCCAGAACTTCAAGGAACTGATTATACCTGTCTTTTATTCAACCTAAATGACAGACTGTCATCTCTATGAAAATCTCTAGTTGTTCTGGAAATATTATTCTTTTTTTTTCTGAGACGGAGTCTTGGTCTGTCGCCCAGGCTGGAGTGCAGTGGTGCCATCTCGGCTCACTGCAACCTCTGCTTCCTGGGCTCAAGCGATTCTCCTGCCTCAGCCTCTCTCGAGTAGCTGGGATTACAGGTGCGTGCCACCACGCCCAGATAATTTTTTTGTATTTTTAGTACAGACGGGGTTTCATCCTGTTGGCCAGGCTGGTCTTGAACTCCTGGCCTCAGGTGCTCTGCCCACCTTGGCCTCCCAAAGTGCTGGGGTTACAGGCATGAGCCACCATGTCCAGCCTGAAAATATTACTCTAAAACGCCTTTTCACTGTTCAATTTTGAAACTTGTGTCTGCATAGTTATAATTTTTAAATAGTGTTTTCCTGGTCTGGCACGGTGGCTCACGCCTATAATCCCAGCACTTTGGGAGGCTGAGGCGGGCGGATCACAAGGTCAAGAGACCGAGATGAACCTGGCCAACATGGTGAAACCCTCTGTACTAAAAATACAAAAATTAGCTGGGCGTGGTGGCGTGCATCTGTAGTCCCAGCTACTCGGGAAGCTGAGGCAGGAGAATCGCTTAAACTTGGGAGGTGGAGGTTGCATTGAGCCGAGATCGTGCCACTACACTCCAGCCTGCCGACAGAGTGAGACTGCATCTCAAAAAATATATATATGTATATGGTGTTTTCCTTTGAAGTATTACCGAATTGTGATCCTTGGGATGAAATATAAGCCTTAATCAATAAATCATTTATCTGCAAAAAATTCTATATCTTATCTAAACAGATGCACATTTTCATATTCCTATTATCTAATCAAGACAAGGACAGTTTGACCATGAATATTTTATTATTTTTTGTTTCCTAGTGTTTTGTGCTTGCTATGACATCTGGTCAAATGTGGAACCATATAAGAGGACCACCATATGCCCATAAGAATCCCCACACAGGACATGTGGTAAGGGAAGTCTGGGATTTCTTTCCTTTTGTAGACCAAAGTTAACTCAATGATTATTACATTGTGAGAACAGTGCCAGCATATGAAGGAGCTGGATTTAGTCTTCACTTTTCAGTCTCTCTGTGTTAACAAGCTTCCATCACTGATAAGACCATGCAGTGCTTTTTTTTTTTTTTTTTTGAGACGGAGTTTCGCTCTTGTTGCCCAGGCTGGAGTGCAATGGCATAATCTCGACTCACTGCACCCTCCACCTCCCTGGTTCAAGTAATTCTCCTGCCTCAGCCTCCTGAGTAGCTGGGATTACAGGCATGCGCCACCACGCCCAGCTAATTTTGTATTTTTAGTAGAGACAGGGTTTCTCCATGTTGGTCAGGCTGGTCTCAAACTCCCAACCTCAGGTGATCCACCTGCCTCAGCCTCCCAAAGTGCTGGGAATATAGGCCTGCAGGCATGAGCCACTGCACCCGGCCGCAGTGCTTTTAAAAGTGGGAAATTCCTTTCCCATTTGGTGAATCCTTCTAACCAAGCTGGCTAAGAATGAAAGACAGCCTTCAACTAAATAGAAAATTTGATCAAGTACCTGAGCATCCTCTGTTTCTAAGCACTGTGCTAAGTGTTATTAAATATAGTGATAAACAAGAAAAACATGATCCCTGTCTTCATGGAGCCTACATTATTGTACCTCATGGTCTTGTACACTTAAATACTAGTTTTCCCACCCAGGTGCAGTGTTTTGCATTTGTAGTCCCAGCTACTTGGGAGGCTGAGGCAGGAGGATGACTTGAATCCAGGAGTTCTAGCCCAGCCTGAACAACATAGCAAGATCCATCTCCTTTTAAAAAAAAAAAAAAAAACAAGGCCAGATGTGGTGACTAATACCTGTAATCCTGGCACTTTGGGAGACTGAGGCAGGAGGACCACTTGAGGCCAGGAGTTCAAGACCAACTTGGGCAGCATAGTGAGATGCCATCTCTATGAAAAACAAAAAAGAAAAGAGAAAAACAACTAGTTTTCTGACATATTCTATTGTTGAAAATGTAAGTACAATATCCAAGCATTTGGGAGGCTGAGGTGGGAGGATTGCTTGAGCCCAGGAGTTTGAGACCAGCCTGGCCAACATAGCAAGATCTCATTTCTAATAAAAATTTAAAAATTAGTTGAGCAGGCATGGTGGTACATACTTGTAGTCCCATCTACTTGGGATGCTGAGGCAGGAGGATCGCCGGAGTCAGGACTTTGGGGTTGCAATGAGCTATGATCATGCTACTGCACTCCAGCCTGGGCAGCAGAGCAAGACCTTGTCTCAAAAATAAACATAGTGTTAGTACAATGAAAAGACAAATAGAGAAGAGATAATACAAAAATAGTTTTATAGTAACCAAACTTACTGATGAATGCCAGAGACCCAGAGTATGTCACATGGTTTATCAGGTGAATTAATAATTTCATAGTTTAAAATATCCCGTTTTAGGGTTAGCATACCAACATTTAACGTATACCTAAAGATTCCATTTTGTCTGTTTTCCCTCCTAGAATTATATCCATGGAAGCAGTCAAGCCCAGTTTGTAGCTGAAACACACATTGTTCTTCTGTTCAGTATCCTTTTACAATAAGTCTTTCTTACTGTATTTTGTCTGTTTTCTCACAGTCTAGTATTCTCTCTACAGCATTCGGCTGGGGCTGTTCTCTTAATGCAGGTCACGATATCCTTTGAAAATCATTACTGTGTCATCCTCTCCAGCCCAAAAAACTAAAGACTACTAGGAACAAATCTGTAGTCTGATAGGGCCAGGTTTATTGGCTTATTAATACAAGGACGACTGTACATTAGAAGAACCATGGAACATCTTAACAAAGAAAAGATAGAGTTGTAATAGGTTTTGGGAGAATAGTGGAGTTTATGTGAAATTTAAACAAAGCATTGTTTTGATAGGCTAAAAGCAGTGTAAGACTGTGTAAAGGGGTCAGCATCAGGTCTGAACTGTGAAGCAGACCCAGGGTTCTGTTTTCTTGGAAACTACAAAGTTAACATAAATGTGGAATTTTTGTCTTCAAAAACAACTTCTTTGAAGCTCTATACCTTGGTTGTAAATTGAGGCTACTTAGAAATTATACTTGTAAATTGAGTGACTTAGATCTGCCAAGCAAGAATATTTCATTTTTACTCACATAATTGCAAGAAGTCTATTTAAAGACCAATATTTCTCAGTAAGAAAACAGTAGTTACTCAGAGATGGGGGATGTTTTGACATTTTACAGCTGAAGTGTGTGCTAGGGAAAAATTCTTCCTGTGGACTTTGCAGCTGCTTTATGTGTGTGTTGTTCCATCCTCTTGAATGACAGGGAATATTTTTACTTTCTTGGCCTGAGCTAATTTTTATTTTCTTACATCTAAAAGTGGATGCCTCTGTAAGCTGCAAAGACAGGTAAAAGCAATGTCAGATAAGTAAGAATCTAAATTTCATAATATTGCTAAACATAGTTTACCCACCTGAATACATAAGCACTGACTGGAACAAATCAATAAGGCGAACAAATGTAATGTTCCTGGAATTGTGCTTCTCAGCCAGGGTGTCCTGACATTGATATACTAGAATCAGCTGGGCGTGGTGGCTCACACCTGTAATCCTAGCACTTTGGGAGGCTGTGATAGGTAGATTGCTTGAGCCCTGGAGTTTAAGACCAGCCTGGGCAACATGGCAAAACCTCATCTCTACAAAACAATGCACACAAGAAAATTAGCCAAGTATGGTGATGCATGCCTATGGTCCCAGCTACCAGGGAGGCTGAGGTGGGAGGATCGCTTGAGCCCAGGAGGTCAAGGCAACAGTGAGCCGATATCACACCACTGCACTCCAGCCTGGATGACACAGTGAAACCCTGTCTCTAATAAAAAGAAAAAAAAAAATGAAAATTAAATATATATTTTTTCTGATTGCAAAAGGAATACAGATTAAAGAAAATTTAGAAAATACAAATAAGTATAAAGAAAAAAATTCAAAATCACTGAAAATTCTGTTTTTAGTAAATGTTTGTGTATGTCTTTCCCAGTTTTATTATACTATGTTGATGATTAGAGATTTTAAGGAAAACATTCTAAAAAAAAATTAAGCTTTTGATTTTAACTGATTTTAATTGAAGGATATTTGGGAAAATATTCTTATGCACCGTGGAAAATATACTTACTGCTTAACATCCAGCCCAAACCTAGGAGAGTTAATCTATTCAACCATGAAATGGTGAGCTGAAAGATTAACAATATATACCTAGTCCATATGAGAAGAAAGAAGACTGAGACCAGGCGCGGTGGCTCATGCTGTAATCCCAGCACTTTGGGAGGCCAAGGCAGGTAGATCACCTGAGATCAGGAGTTCGAGACCAGCCTGGCCAACATGATGAAACCCCATCTCTACTAAAAATACAAAAAAAATTTGCTGGCCGGGTGCGGTGGCTCACACCTGTAATCCCAGCACTTTGGAAGGCCGAGGCAGGCAGATCACAAGGTCAGGAGATCGAGACCATCCTGGCTAACACGGTGAAACCCCATCTCTACTAAAAATACAAAAAATTAGCCGGGCGTGGTGGTGGGCGCCTGTAGTCCCAGCTACTCGGGAGGCTGAGGCAGGAGAATGGTGAGTAGCTTAAACCCGGGAGGCGGAGCTTGCAGTGAGTGGAGATCTGGCCACTGCACTCCAGCCTGGGCGACAGAGCAAGACTCCGTCTCAAAAAAAAAAAAAAAAAATTGCTGAACCCACTGGTGGCGGGTGCCTGTAATCCCAGTTACTCAGGAGGCTGAGGCAGGAGAATCTCTTGAACCTGGGAGGCGGGGGTTGAAGTGAGCAGAGATTGTGTGATTGCTCTCCAGCCTGGGCAATAAGAGTGAAACTCCATCTCAGGGGGTAAAAAAAGACTGAAAGAAAAATATTACCCAAACTTTATTTTTTTAATCCTGAAATTTACTTGAAAATGTTCGTTTATGGACTGGGCTTGGTGGCTCACGCCTGTAATCCCAGCACTCTGGGAGGTGGAGGCAGGCAGATCGTTTGAGGTCAGGAATTTGAGGCCAGCCTGGCCGACATGGTGAAAGCCCGTCTCTACCAAAAATACAAAACTTAGCCAGGCGGCCAGGCGTGCTGCCTCACACCTGTAATCCCAGCACTTTGGGAGGCCGAGGCAGGCAGATCACCTGAGATCAGGAGTTCAAGACCAGCCTGGCCAACGTGGTGAAACCCTGTCTCTATTAAAAATACAAAAATTAGCTGGGCATGGTGGTGTACGCCTGTAATCCCAGCTACTGGGGAGGCTGAGGCCAGAGAATTGCTTGAACCTGGGAGGCAGAAGTTGCAGTGAGCCGAGATGGTGCCACTGCACTCCAGCCTGGATGACAGAGTGAGACTGTCTCAAAAGAAAAAAAAAGAAAGAAAATGTTCATTCATAGTTTGATGAATTCAGCCTGACCAACATGGCGAAACCTCATCTCCACAAGAAATACAAAAATTAGCCAGGAACGGTGGTGTGCACCTGTAATTCCATCTACTCAGGAGGCTGAGGCATGGGAATTGCTTGAACCCAGGTTGCAGTAAGCCAAGACTGCCACTGCACTCCAGCCTGGGCAACAGAGTGAGACTGTCTCAAAGGGAAAAAAAAGAACAGAAAAGTATGGTTTGATGGACTAACAAATTATTGGTTTGATGGATTAACAAATTATTACACCTTGGAAATTTTCCGGATCTTGAATCAATTTGTCTCACTAGTACTTTGAAATTGAATAATGGAGCAAAAGAGCAATTAAAATTGTAAAATATTAATTAGTTGATTTGGGTTTTGTTCGCCTTTTAGCTTTGTCTTAAACTTTTAAATATATAAGAAGTTTAAGAAATTAGAAAATTGTCATTTTACCTCTCCCTAAAGATTGAGCATTAGCCTAAGGTTTCGTATACATTTGGAACAGATTGCAAGCCTGTTGGGATATAGAATGTCTTGTGTTTGGTTATTAGGATGCAAAAAGTGAACTTTTTTCAGGGTCAGACATATATACAGATTGTAAGACAGTGACTTAAGTGCTGTGTACCAGAAATAGTGAGAAAATGAATAATTTTGTCAGAAGTAAGGAATATTAGGGAAGGCTTAACCACTCCCCAATCCCCTTTTTTTTTTGAGTGGAGTCTCGCTCTGTTGCCCCGACTGGAGTGCAGTGGCACCATCTTGGTTCACTGCAACCTCCACCTCCTGGATTCAAGCGATCCTCCTGCCTCAGCCTCCCGAGTACCTGGGATTACAGACGTGTACCACCACGCCTGACCCCTCTTTCTTTTTTATTTATTTATTTAGTTAGTTTTTTGTTTTGAGACGGAGTCACACTGTGTTGCCCAGGGTGGAGTGCAGTGGCATGATCCCAGCTCACTGCAACCTCCACCTCCTGGGTTCTAGCGATCCTCCTGCCTCAGCCTCCTGAGTAGCTGGGATTACAGGCGTGCACCACCAAACCCGGCTAATTTCTTTATTTTTAGTAGAGACAGGGTTTCACCAGGTTGGCCAGGCTGGTCTTGAACTCCTGACCTCAGGTGATCCACCCGCCTCGGCCTCCCAAAGTGCTGGCATTTCAGGCGTGAGCCACCGCACCCGGCCCCCACTTTCTTTTAAAGTAAATATGAAACCTCAAGACCAGTAACATTGTTTACAGCTTCCAGGTTGATAAGAATTAATAGACTGAGGCCACCTCTCAGTAGTAGTTATGATTTTGGAAAATATTCACATGTTTATTATTAGTTTAATGTTGTACAATTTATTGCATGATTAATAAAGCAGACTATATAATCAGTTGCCTGATCTAAGCAACCTTTAAAATTACATTTTAAGTGTTGCAATTATACAGAAAAGTTTACAAAAGTTTACAGTTTGATGAATTTCCTTTTTTGTTTGTTTGGTTTTTTTTGTTTGTTTTTGAGATGGAGTCTTGCTCTGTTGCCCAGGCTAGAGTGCAATGGTGTGATCCCAGCTTACTGCAACCTCCACTTCCCAGGTTCAAGCGATTCTCCTGCCTCTGCCTCTGGAGTAGCTAGAATTACAGGCACCTGCCACCACGCCTGGCTAAGTTTTTTTGGTATTTTTAGTAGAGACGGGGTTTTACCATGTTGACCAGGCTGGTTTCGAACTCCTGAGCTCTACTGATCCGCCCGCCTCGGCCTCCCAAAGTGCAAGGATTACAGGCGTGAGCCACGATGCCCAGCCCAGTTTGATGAATTTTCGCAGAATGAACACACTTATGTAACCAGAACTCACATCAATAAATAAAATTTTACCCACATCTCAGAGCATTCTCCATCATCACTCCTCCTGATTGCCACCTTCCCACCCAGAAGTAACTGCTATCCTGACTGCTAACACTATGGGTTTATTTTACCTATTTTTGTTAACTTACATAAATGGAATCCTACAGGACTGGGTGTGGTGGCTCATGCCTGTAATCCCAGCACTTTGGGAGGCCGAGTTGGGCAGATCACCTGAGGCCAGGAGTTCGAGACCAGCCTGGCCAACATGGCGAAACCCTTTCTCTAGTAAAAAAAAAAATACATAAATTAACTGAGTGTGGTGCTGCATGCCTGTAGTCCCAACTACTTGGGAGGCTGAGGCAGGAGGGTGGCTCAAGTCCAGGAGGTGGAGGTTGCAGTGAGCTGAGATCGCACTACTGCACTCCAGCCTGGCTGATAGAGCCAGACCTAGTCTCAAATACAAAAAAAAAAAAAAGAAAGAAAGAAAGAAAGCAAACACAGTAAATGGAATCCCACAATAAATGTATTTGGATTTTTTAATTATTATTATTTTTTAAGAGATTTAAAGAGGTTGTGTTGCCCAGGCTGGAGTGCAGTGGAGTCACCATAGCTTGCTGTAACCTCAACCTCCCAGAATCAAGCAGTCCTCCCACATCAGCCTCCCAAGTAGCTGGGACTATAGGTGTGCACTACTGCACCTAGCTAATTTTTGTATTTTTTCTAGAGACGGAGTCTCGCCCTGTCATCCATCCTGGTCTCAATCTCCTGGGCTCAAACAATCCTTGTACCTTGGCCTCCTGAATTTTTAAAATAAAGTAGCAGTATGGAAAATGTTCACCTTTAACCTGAAACCTTAATGGTATCACGTTTACTTTTGCATATTCTCTTGCATTCATTTCTGTATGAATGTTTCATGGTAAGGGTGTTCATGTTTTATACTTATAGACATGTTTTGCATGGAGTTTGCTATCTTAATATAAGCATTTTCTATGTTGTATGGCCTTTATATTTATAAAAATACATAAAAATTACAAAGAAATCTGAAAATACAAAGAAAAAGAAAAGTAGTCAATATTCTTAATATTTATATAATGGATATATCATATCCATGTTGCCCAGGCTGGTCTTGAACTCCTGACCTCAGGTGATCCACCCGCCTTGGCCTCCCAAACTGCTAGAATTACAAGCGTGAGCCACCACACCTGGCCTTCTAGTAGCTTTTAATAGCCTAGTTGTTGTTTGTTAATGGAATACTGTCTCTATTTCTGCTCAGTTCTCCTGGAGTAACATTTAATCAGGACTGTGTAATATATGTATTTCATTGTTTGTATTCCTCACTAGAGTGTAATCTTCATGGTAGGATCTTTATTTTGTTCAAGTTTTTATTTCTAACACTTTATAGTGCCTGCCATATAGTAGGCAGTGTTAGTAAAAATTTAAAGATGCAATAAATGAAATAAAACAGTATACACTGAAGTGCATCATAGCTGTTGACAGCTAAGAAGAGTACACAAAAGACCAATGGAAAGCTCATTCAAAGCAAAAGCACATAAACCATGATACAAAGACAAGCTTTCCCCAGAACAAGTCTCGATCATTAATCAGAGAGTACCTAGTAATCAAAGCCTATAGAAATGATCAATCTTTGGCCGGGCATGGTGGCCCATGCCTGTAACCCCAGTACTTTGAGAAGCCGAGGTGAGTGGATCACCTGTGGTCAGGAGTTCGAGACCAGCCCGGCCAACATGGCGAAACCCAGTCTCTACTCAAAATACAAAAATTAGCCAGGCGTGGTGGCATGCGCCTATAATCCCAGCTACTCGGGAGGCGGAGGAAGGAGAATTTATTGAACCCGGGAGGCAGAGGTTTCAGTGAGCCGAGATGGTGCCACTGCACCCCAGCCTGAGTGACAGAGCAAAACTCCAAAAAAAAAAAAAAAAAAAGAGAGAGAGAGAGAAAGAAAGGAAAGAAAGAAAGAATCAGTCTTTACACAAACTTGCAGATAAATAACTCAGAAAAAATTGCTAGAGAAGAGACTTGGCTGAATAACAGAAAACATGATGAATGGGCATCATCCCTAACAAGAGGCTATTGAAGAAAGAATGCAAGATGGGGCACAGGCACATTGGTTCACGCCTGTAATTCCAGCACTTTGGGAGGCCGAGGCTGGAGAATTGCTTGAGCCCAGGAGTTTGAGACCAGCCTGGGCAACATAGTGAGACCCCGTCTCTACAAAAAAAAAA
>NW_012109186.1:416961-419269 GCF_000951045.1 Mandrillus leucophaeus
CATGCCTGTAACCCCAGTACTTTGAGAAGCCGAGGTGAGTGGATCACCTGTGGTCAGGAGTTCGAGACCAGCCCGGCCAACATGGCGAAACCCAGTCTCTACTCAAAATACAAAAATTAGCCAGGCGTGGTGGCATGCGCCTATAATCCCAGCTACTCGGGAGGCGGAGGAAGGAGAATTTATTGAACCCGGGAGGCAGAGGTTTCAGTGAGCCGAGATGGTGCCACTGCACCCCAGCCTGAGTGACAGAGCAAAACTCCAAAAAAAAAAAAAAAAAAAGAGAGAGAGAGAGAAAGAAAGGAAAGAAAGAAAGAATCAGTCTTTACACAAACTTGCAGATAAATAACTCAGAAAAAATTGCTAGAGAAGAGACTTGGCTGAATAACAGAAAACATGATGAATGGGCATCATCCCTAACAAGAGGCTATTGAAGAAAGAATGCAAGATGGGGCACAGGCACATTGGTTCACGCCTGTAATTCCAGCACTTTGGGAGGCCGAGGCTGGAGAATTGCTTGAGCCCAGGAGTTTGAGACCAGCCTGGGCAACATAGTGAGACCCCGTCTCTACAAAAAAAAAAATCAACAAAACAAACCTGGCATGGTGGCATGCACCTGTAGTCCTAGCTACTCAGGAGGCTGAGGCAGGAGAATCTCTTGAGCCTGGGAGGTGGAGGTTGCAGTGAGTTGTTATTGTGCCACTGCACTCCAGCCTGGGTGACAGAGTGAGACCCTGTCTCAAATAAATAAATAAAATAAAAAATTTTTTAAAAGAATGCAAGATGGTAATGAAGGGATGAAAAGTCAAATTTTAGAGCCAATTATAAATTCAGACATAGAGCCAATTATAAATTCAGGCCTCATCTAAACACATGTTTTTCCCTTTCTGCTTAATGATACCACATGTGGTAACATACGACATATATGTACG
Organism: Mandrillus leucophaeus; assembly: GCF_000951045.1. Lineage (NCBI taxonomy): Eukaryota > Metazoa > Chordata > Mammalia > Primates > Cercopithecidae > Mandrillus > Mandrillus leucophaeus. Next base: position 417,891 of record NW_012109186.1, read on the forward strand.
TATGCGTAATTGATTTGGGAGTGTTTTACTGCTGTTAGTATTCCCTAAACTTCAGGGTGGATCTGTCAGTCTTTTCTACTAAAATACATTCTATTTGCTTTAAAATTTGAATTTGCTTATTTTAACATTCAACCATGCCATCTGTTACCTATTTGTGTGGTTAGTTCTATTTTGTATTTATGCAGCTCCTATTAAGGTGAATAAAAGTGTGGTCATGGCACATGTGGGATTTTTCCTTTTTTCTTTTTTTGAGACAAAGTCTCGTCCTGTTACCCAGGCTGGAGTACAGTGGTGCCATCTCGGCTCACTGCAACCTCTGCCTCCTGGGTTCAAGTGATTCTCCTGCCTCAGCCTCCCGAGTAGGTGGGATTACAGGCGCCTGCCACCACGCCTGGCTAATTTCTGTATTTTTAGTAGAAACAGGTTTTTGCCATGTTGGCCAGGCTAGTCTTGAACTGCTGACCTCAGGTCCGCCTGCCTGTGCCTCCCAAAGTGCTGGGAGTACAGGCGTGAGCACGGCTGGGATTTTTCTTTTTTATTGGAATAGGATAAAATTAGATAGGTTAGTAGTAATTTGTGCTTTAAAGGCTAATTATTGATGCACTTGGCATCTTGGCATGGGGAAAAAATTATAAATAAAGTATTGAAACTATGGAGAATTTTTTTTTTTTTGACACACGGTCTAGTTCTGTCACGCAGGCTAGAGTGCAGTGGTATGATCACGGCTAACTGCAGCCTCAACCTACCAGGCTCAAGCAATCCTCCTACCTCAGCCTCCCAAGTAGTGAGGACTACAGGTGTGTGCCACCATGCCTGGCCAAATTTTTATATTTTTTGGTAGAGACAGGGTCTCACCATGTTGCCTAGGCTGGTTTCGAACTCCCAGACTTAAGCAGTCTGCCCACCTCGGCCTCCCAAAACTGTTAGGATTACAGGTGTGAACCGCTAAACTAGGCCAGGAGAAATTTTTGAGAAATTAATTTTCAAATAAGAAGTATTACTGTTCTCCCTAAATGATATATATTTCAAATGTGTTCTTTAGGGAGGTGGGTGAAATATTCAAAATGGCTATTTAGGGCTGGGCATGGTGGTTCGCACATGTAATCCCAGCACTTTGGGAGGCCGAGGCAGGTGGATTGCTTGAGGTCAAGAGGTCAAGACCAGCCTGTGCAACGTGGCAAAATCCTACCTCTACCAAAAAAAAAAAAAAAAAATTACAAAATTTAGCTGGGCGTGGTGGTGAGCACCTGTAGTTGCAGCTACTCAGGAGGCTGAGGTGGGAGGGTGGCTTGAGCCCGGGAGGTGGAGGTTGTAGTGAGCTGAGATTGCATCACTGCACTCCAGCCTGGGTGACAGAGCCAGACCCTGTCTCAAAAAAA
>NW_012109186.1:419404-420787 GCF_000951045.1 Mandrillus leucophaeus
AGAGACGGGGTTTCACCGTGTTAGCCAGGATGGTCTCGATCTCCTGACCTCGTGATCCGCCCATCTCGGCCTCCCAAAGTGCTGGGATTACAGGCTTGAACCACTGCGCCTGGCAATATTTAATATTTTTAAATGTGTTTGAGGTCAGGGCAATAACTGAATGTCCAGACAGGTTATTTCAAAGTACAATTTTGGGAAAACTCATATTTCATCTGTAAGTTATGGTGGGACATTTGTTTAAAGTATCAGTTTTTCTTTGTACAAATGAAGTGATCTTCCAATTTTAATTTTTTATATCTTCAGAGGAAATAATCGTCATGCTGTATAGATACAAGATTCCTTGTTTTGGTTTTTTATAATGAAGAGTTGAAGGTTTATATATTAATTTTAATTTTCTTCATGAGAAATTGGAAATGGTAAAATGGGATGTCTTTTATGTCTGTGCGAATTTCTCCTTAAACAATTTTTCTAAGATGGTGGAGTTACCTTAGGAATGGTGCTTTTATGTGAAGCTGCTACCTCTGACATGGATATTGGAAAGCGAAAGAGTAAGTCACCTTACTCAAAATGTAACAGTGCTGCCTGTAATATGGAAAAAGAGTGATCTCTTAATCACTTTTCCTCTTACCTACAGGATAAGTAGGTTATTTTACCCCTTTACTATTTTTTCTTTAAATGTCGTGTCTGTTATTAAATCCCTTTACTATTATAAAAGTAGTATATGCTCTATAGAAAATGTAAAAAAAAAAAAAAAAAAAAACAGAAGCATGAAGCATTTATTCCACCACTGAAAAACTAATTATTTGTAAACTGAAATATATTTCTTTGCACTTATAAAAACATCTTAAAAACTATATATATAAAATTTTGACACTTCACACCCCCCTTTTAAACTGGAGTTAAATAACTAATAACTTTTTCTATATACGTGATTTTAAACTTATACTCTGTTTTTGTTTGTTTTCTTTAAGACAGGGTCCCACTCTGTCACTCAGGCTGGAGTGCAGTGGCATAATCATAGGTCACTGTAACCTCCGCCCCTAGGCTCAAGCTGTCCTCACACCTCAACTTCCGTAATAGCTGGGACTACGGGCACATGCTACCATGCCCAGCTAATATTTTGTACTTTTTGTAGTGATGGAGTTTTGCCACTTTGCCCAGGCTGGCCTCAAACCCCTGGACTCAAGTGATCTTCCCACCTCAGCCTCCCAAAGTGTTGGAATTACATGCGTGAGCTGCCGTGCCTGGCCGACTTATACTCTATATTGTAATTTAAGTATTCCAATTTTTTTCAATGTTTAGTTTTTTCCTAATTTCAATTATAATTATTCTTCCGTAACTATCATGATACATTAAGCATCTTTTTTTTTTTTATTTTTTTTT
>NW_012109186.1:421032-428889 GCF_000951045.1 Mandrillus leucophaeus
CCCAGGCTGGAGTGCAGTGGTGCAATCTCGGCTCACTGCATCCTCTGCCTCCCAGGTTCAAGAGATTCTCCTACCTCAGCCTCCTGAGTAGCTGGGATTACAGGCACCAACCACCACGCCCAGCTAGTTTTTTTGTTTTTTGGTTTTGTGCTTTTTTTGTTTTTTTGTTTTTTGTTTTTTGTAGTTTTCATAGAGATGGTGTTTCACCATGTTGGCCACGCTGGTCTCAAACTCCCGACCTCAGGTGATCCACTCGCCTCGGCCTCCCGAAGTGCTGGGATTACAGGCATGAGCCACCGAGCCCAGCCATCATTCTTATTTTACGTTGTTTCCTTCAGGTAGATTCCTAGAAGAAGAATAACTGTGTGATCCTCTGTCTATTTTCAATTCTCTTGATGTTTTAATCATCAGAGATTACTTTGGCAAGTTAAAATAATTTAGATTTCTACTACTGGTATTTAAGAATGTTTGTTTCAGCCGGGCACAGTGGCTTATGCCTGTAATCCCAGCACTTTGGGAGGCTGAGGCGGGTGGATCACTTGAGGTCAGGAGTTTGAGGCCATCAAGCCTGATCAACATGGTGAAACCTTGCCGGGCATGGTGACTCATGCCTGTAACCCCAGCACTTTGAGAGGCTGAGGCTGGTGGATCACGAGGTCAGGAGATCGAGACCATGGTGAAACCCCATCTCTACTAAAAATACAAAAAAAAATTAGCCGGGCGTAATGGCAGGCACCTGTAGTCCCAGCTACTTGGGAAGCTGGGGCAGGAGAATGGTATGAACCCGGGAGGCGGAGCTTGCAGTAAGCTGAGATCTTGCCACTGCACTCTAGCCTGGGCAACAGAGCGACTCTGTCTCAAAACAAAACAAAACAAAACAACAAAAACCATGGTGAAACCCCGTCTCTACTAAAAGTACAAAAATTTGGCCAGGCACGGTGGCTCACGCCTGTAATCCCAGCACTTTGGGAGGCCAAGGCGGGTGGATCATGAGGTCAGGAGTTCGAGACCAGCCTGGCCAACCTGGTGAAACCCCCGTCTCTACTAAAAATACAAAAATTAGCCAGGCGTGGTGGCATGTGCGTGTTAATCTCAGCTACTTAGGAGGCTGAGGCAGGAGAATCGCTTGAACCCAGGAGGTAGAGGTTGCAGTGAGCCAAGATCGCACCATTGCACTCCAGCCTGGGTGACAAAGCAAGACTCCATCTCAAACAGCAAACAAAAAAAAAAAATTAGCCAGGCATTGTGGCGCATACCTGTAATCCCAGTTACTTGGGAGGCAAGGCAGGAGAATCACTTGAACCTGGGAGGCGGAGGTTGCAGTGAGCTGAAATCACGCCATTGCACTCCAGCCTGGGTGACAAAGCAAGACTCCATCTCAAACAGCAAACAAAAAAAAAAAATTAGCCAGGCATTGTGGCGCATACCTGTAATCCCAGTTACTTGGGAGGCAAGGCAGGAGAATCACTTGAACCTGGGAGGCGGAGGTTGCAGTGAGCTGAAATCACGCCATTGCACTCCAGCCTGGGTGACAAAGCAAGACTCCATCTCAAACAGCAAACAAAAAAAAAAAATTAGCCAGGCATTGTGGCGCATACCTGTAATCCCAGTTACTTGGGAGGCAAGGCAGGAGAATCACTTGAACCTGGGAGGCGGAGGTTGCAGTGAGCTGAAATCACGCCATTGCACTCCAGCCTGGGTGACAAAGCAAGACTCCATCTCAAACAGCAAACAAAAAAAAAAAATTAGCCAGGCATTGTGGCGCATACCTGTAATCCCAGTTACTTGGGAGGCAAGGCAGGAGAATCACTTGAACCTGGGAGGCGGAGGTTGCAGTGAGCTGAAATCACGCCATTGCACTCCAGCCTGGGTGACAAAGCAAGACTCCATCTCAAACAGCAAACAAAAAAAAAAAATTAGCCAGGCATTGTGGCGCATACCTGTAATCCCAGTTACTTGGGAGGCAAGGCAGGAGAATCACTTGAACCTGGGAGGCGGAGGTTGCAGTGAGCTGAAATCACGCCATTGCACTCCAGCCTGGGTGACAAAGCAAGACTCCATCTCAAACAGCAAACAAAAAAAAAAAATTAGCCAGGCATTGTGGCGCATACCTGTAATCCCAGTTACTTGGGAGGCAAGGCAGGAGAATCACTTGAACCTGGGAGGCGGAGGTTGCAGTGAGCTGAAATCACGCCATTGCACTCCAGCCTGGGTGACAAAGCAAGACTCCATCTCAAACAGCAAACAAAAAAAAAAAATTAGCCAGGCATTGTGGCGCATACCTGTAATCCCAGTTACTTGGGAGGCAAGGCAGGAGAATCACTTGAACCTGGGAGGCGGAGGTTGCAGTGAGCTGAAATCACGCCATTGCACTCCAGCCTGGGTGACAAAGCAAGACTCCATCTCAAACAGCAAACAAAAAAAAAAAATTAGCCAGGCATTGTGGCGCATACCTGTAATCCCAGTTACTTGGGAGGCAAGGCAGGAGAATCACTTGAACCTGGGAGGCGGAGGTTGCAGTGAGCTGAAATCACGCCATTGCACTCCAGCCTGGGTGACAAAGCAAGACTCCATCTCAAACAGCAAACAAAAAAAAAAAATTAGCCAGGCATTGTGGCGCATACCTGTAATCCCAGTTACTTGGGAGGCAAGGCAGGAGAATCACTTGAACCTGGGAGGCGGAGGTTGCAGTGAGCTGAAATCACGCCATTGCACTCCAGCCTGGGTGACAAAGCAAGACTCCATCTCAAACAGCAAACAAAAAAAAAAAATTAGCCAGGCATTGTGGCGCATACCTGTAATCCCAGTTACTTGGGAGGCAAGGCAGGAGAATCACTTGAACCTGGGAGGCGGAGGTTGCAGTGAGCTGAAATCACGCCATTGCACTCCAGCCTGGGTGACAAAGCAAGACTCCATCTCAAACAGCAAACAAAAAAAAAAAATTAGCCAGGCATTGTGGCGCATACCTGTAATCCCAGTTACTTGGGAGGCAAGGCAGGAGAATCACTTGAACCTGGGAGGCGGAGGTTGCAGTGAGCTGAAATCACGCCATTGCACTCCAGCCTGGGTGACAAAGCAAGACTCCATCTCAAACAGCAAACAAAAAAAAAAAATTAGCCAGGCATTGTGGCGCATACCTGTAATCCCAGTTACTTGGGAGGCAAGGCAGGAGAATCACTTGAACCTGGGAGGCGGAGGTTGCAGTGAGCTGAAATCACGCCATTGCACTCCAGCCTGGGTGACAAAGCAAGACTCCATCTCAAACAGCAAACAAAAAAAAAAAATTAGCCAGGCATTGTGGCGCATACCTGTAATCCCAGTTACTTGGGAGGCAAGGCAGGAGAATCACTTGAACCTGGGAGGCGGAGGTTGCAGTGAGCTGAAATCACGCCATTGCACTCCAGCCTGGGTGACAAAGCAAGACTCCATCTCAAACAGCAAACAAAAAAAAAAAATTAGCCAGGCATTGTGGCGCATACCTGTAATCCCAGTTACTTGGGAGGCAAGGCAGGAGAATCACTTGAACCTGGGAGGCGGAGGTTGCAGTGAGCTGAAATCACGCCATTGCACTCCAGCCTGGGTGACAAAGCAAGACTCCATCTCAAACAGCAAACAAAAAAAAAAAATTAGCCAGGCATTGTGGCGCATACCTGTAATCCCAGTTACTTGGGAGGCAAGGCAGGAGAATCACTTGAACCTGGGAGGCGGAGGTTGCAGTGAGCTGAAATCACGCCATTGCACTCCAGCCTGGGCTACAAGAGTGAAACTTCATCTTAAAAATTAATAATAATAAAGAAGAATAATAATGTTTCATTGTTTGTTTTTTTTTTTTTTTTGAGACAGAGTCTCAAAACACTTGTCGCCCAGGCTGGAGTGCAGTGGTGCGATCTCGGTTCACTGCAAGCTCTGCCTCCCGGGTTCATGCCATTCTCCTGCCTCAGCCTCCCACAAGTAGCTGGGACTACAGGCGCCCGCTACCATGCCCGGCTAATTTTTTGTATTTTTAGTAGAGACAGAGTTGCACCGTGTTATCCAGGATGGTCTCGATCTCCTGACCTTGTGATCCGCCCGTCTCAGTCTCCCAAAGTGCTGGGATTACAGTCATGGGCCACCGTGCTGGCCATTTCATTGTAATTTTATCAACATTAATCTCATAAATATGTATCTGTTTTATAGATACATATAGATTTGCTAATCAGATAAGGTGGAAATATATTATTTTGTACTACTTTTATTGTTATAAGGTCAAATATTTTCCTAAATGTTTATTAGTCATTTGTGTTTATGTTTTTCCTTCTATAAATTGTCCTTTTATCTTTTCCATTTATCTGTTAGAGTCTTAGCCCTTTTATTTGGTTTGCAAGGAATTTTTTTTTTTATTTTCGAGACGGAGTCTTGCTCTGTCTCCCAGGCTGGAGTGCAGTGGTACGATCTTGACTTACTGCAACCTCCGCCTCCCGGGTTTAAGCAGTTCTCCTGCCTCAGCCTCCCATGTAGCTGGGATTACAGGTGCACGCCACCACGCCCAGCTAATTTTTGTATTTTTAGTAGAGATGGGATTTCACCATGTTAGCCAGGCTGGTCTCGAACTCCTGACCTCATGATCTGCCTGCCTTGGCCTCCTAAAGTGCTGGGATTACAGGCGTGAGCCACCCTGCCCGGCCAGACATTTTTTTTTTTTTTTTTTTCAAAGCAAGACCTTACTCTGTTGCCCAGGCTGGAGTGCAGTGCCACAATAATGACTCACTGTAGCGTCGAACTCCCGGGCTCAAACAAACCTACTGCCTCAGCTTCCCAGGTAGCTATGACCACAGGCTCATGCTACCACTCCCACTTAATTTCATTTTATTTTTTGTAGAGATGGGGTCTCACTTTGTTGCCCAGGCTGGTCTGTATCTCCTGTGCTCAAGCAACCTTTCCCACTTTGGCCTCCCAAAGTACTAAGATTACAGGCATGAACCACCATGCCCAGCCTGCATGAACTTTTTATATATTAGAATATTCACACATTGTTGTCTGTTACAGAGAGAAGCTAACAATGTAATTTGGTTTTACTTTCTTGAAATAAGTATAAGTCAAGATTTTCCTTTTATGATTAAAAAGTTAAATGTCAACCAGGCATGGTGGCTCACACCTGTAAATCCCAGCACTTTGGGAGGCCGAGGCGGGTGGATCACCTGAGGTCAGGAGTTTGAGACCAGCCTGGCCATCATGGCGAAACCCCATCTCTAAAAAAGCAAAAATTAGCCAGGCATGGTGTCATGCGCCTGTAATCCCAGCTACTCGGGAGGTTGAGGCATGAGAATCGCTTGAACCCAGGAGGTGGAAGTTGCAGTGAGCCAAGATAGCACTACTGCACTCCAGCCTGGGTGACAGAGCGAGACTTCATCTCAAAAAAATAAAAATAAAAATGTTAAATGTCATCAAAATTACCCTACCTAAATAAAGTCTAATATTTACTTTAACTTCTAGAAAAAAGATGAAGATACTGAACTTCAAATTTGAGAAGTACTTGTTTTGCTCAATTAAAATAAATTTTTTTTAGCTGGATGTGGTGCCACACACTTGTATCCCAGCTACTTGTTAGGCTGGTACAGGAGGATGGCTTGAGGTCAGTGAGCTATGATCACACCACTGCACTTCAGTCTGGGCAGCAGAGCGAGACTCAATCTCTAAAAGCATAAATTAATGAATTTTTACATATTAGAAAAATATCAGTTTTTAAATTTTTTTTTTTAAATATGGAACACTTCACGAATTTGCGTGTCATCCTTGCACAGGGGCCATGCTAATCTTCTCTGTATGATTCCAGTTTTAGTATATATGCTGCCAAAGCAAGACTTTATCAGCTTTTAATCCAGTCAGTATACATCCTTTCACTGCCTGACTTTTTACGAGATCAGGCGCATTCAGGATGCTATGGCTGTAGACTCTGCCTGACTTTTAAAAAATTGCCTGTTTCAGTGTTTATTCTTGGGAAAAGGCCATCGAAGTACACTGCTGACATGAACTTAAATTGTTAAACACTTTGGCAACATATACTGAAATAGTGACAATTTGATCTAAATTTCTTACCTAACAAAATGATCACAAATTAATAGATGTTTCTTTAGCATGTTCTGGGAACTGCTCTAAGCACTTTTAGATGTATGAAAAGAGGAGGATACAAATATATACAGAGTGATGCTATATATATGTATGTGCACATTTTCTTTTTCTTTTTTTTAAATTTGAGACAGGGTCTCACTCTGTCGCCCATGCTGGAGTGCTGTGGAGAGATCATAACTCACTGCAGCTTTGACCTCCCTGGCTCAGGTGATCCTCCCACCTCAGCCTCCCTACTGGTGGGACTACAGGCATGCACCACCACACCTGGGTAATTTTTGGTAGAAATGGGGCCTCGCTACATTGTCCAGGCTGGTCTTGAACTCCTGGGCTCAAGCAATCCTTCTGCCTTGGCCTCCCCAAATGCTGTGATTTACAGGCATGAGCTATCACACCCAGTCTATGAGTACATTTTCTTAGAGAATAAAAGGCTAACTTGTCTACACTGAGCATGTGTTAATACTCAGAAAAAATATTTTAATTTTTGTGGGTACATACTAGGTGTATATATTTATGGAGTACATGAGATGTTTTGATATAGTCATGCAATGTGTAATAGTCACATCACGGAGACTAGGGTATCCATTCTTCAAGTATTTACCCTTTGTGTCATAAACAATCCAATTATACTTTTTTAGTTATTTCAAAATGTACAATTAAATTTTTATTGACTGTAGTTATCCTGTTGTGCTATCAAATAGTAGGTCTTATTTATTCTATTTTTTTTGTACACATTAGCCATTCGTACCTCCCCCGGCATTCCCCAACTACCCTTCCCAGCCTCTGGTAGCCATCCTTCTACTCTCTGTGTCCATGAGTTCAATTGTTTTGATTTTTTGATCCCACAAATAAGTGAGAACATGTGATTTTTTTTTTCTGTACCTGAATTATTTCACTTAATGATTTCCAAGGCTGGGCATGGTGGCTCACTCCTGTAATCCCAGCACTTTGGGAGACCAAGGTGGGCAGATTATTTGTGGTCAGAAGTTCTAGACTACCCTGGCCAACGTGGTAAAACCCCGTATCTACTAAAATACGAAGATTAGCTGGGCGTAGTGGTGCATGCGTGTAATCCCAGCTACTTGGGAGGCTGAGGCAGGAGAATTGTTTGAACCTGGAAGGCAGAGGTTGCAGTAAGATGAGCTGGTGCCACTGCACTCCAGCCTGGGTGACAGAACGAGACTCCATCTCAGTAATAATAATAATTTCCAGTTCCCTGTTATTGCACGTGACAGGATCTTATTTTTTTATGACTGAATAGTACTCCATTTTATATATGTACCACGTTTTCTTTATCCGTTCATCTATTGATGGACACTTAGGTTGCTTCAAAATGTTGGCTATTGGGAACAGTGCTGCAACAAATATGGGAGTACAGATATCTCTTTGGTATACTGATTTATTTTTCTATGGGTATATACCCAAGTAGTGGGATTGCTGGATCATATGGTAGTTCAATTTTTAGTTTTTTGAGGAACCTCCAAACTGTTCTCCTTAGCGGTTGTACTAACTTACATTCCCACCAATGGTGTACAAGGGTTCCCTTTTTTCCACATCCTCACCAGCATTTATTATTGCTTGTCTTTTGGATATAAGCCATTTTAGCTGGGGTGAGATAATAGATATCTCATTGCAGTTTTTATTTGCATTTCTCTGATGATCAGTGATGTTGAGTAGCTTTTTTATGCCTATTTGCCATTTGTATGTCTTCTTTTGAGAAACGTCTATTGAATTATTTTCTGTTGTTTTTTT
>NW_012109186.1:428939-430920 GCF_000951045.1 Mandrillus leucophaeus
TTTTTTTTTTTTTTTATCAGGTTATTAGATTTTTTTCCTGTAGAGTTGTTTGAGCTCCTTTTATATTCTGGTTATTAACCCCTTGTCAGATGGGTACTGTGCAAATATTTTCTCCCATTCTGTGGATTGACTCCTCACTTTGTTGATTGTATCCTTTGCTCTGCAGCAGCTTTTAAACTTGATGTGATCTCATTTGTCCATTTTTGCTTTGGTTGCCTGTGCTTCTGGGGTGTTATTCAAGGAATTTTTTCCCAGACTAATGTCCTGGAGAGTTTCCCCAATATTTTCTTGTAGTTGTTTCATATTAATAGTTTGCAATCTTAGGCTGGACAATGTGTAGATTGCCTGTAATCCCAACACTTTGGGAGGCCAAGGCGGGCAGATCACTTGAGGCCAGGAGTTTGAGACCAGCCTGGCCAACATGGTGAAACCCTGTCTCTACTAAAAATACAAAAATTAGCTGGGCGTGGTGGCGTGTGCCTGTAGTCCCAGCTACTTGGGAGGCTGAGGCAGGAGGATCGCTTGACCCAGGAAGTGGACGTTGCAGTGAGCCAAGATCATGCCACTGCACTCCAGCCTGAGCAACAGAGCAAGAATCTGTCTTTAAATATATATATATATATATATAAAAATATATAAATAAATATATATTAAATATATATATGGTTTACAGTCTTAGATTTAAGTCTTTAATCCATTTTGACTTGATTTTTCTATATGGCAAGAGATAGGGGTCAAGTTTTGTTCTGCCTATGGATATCCAGTTCTCCTGGCACCTTTTATTGAAGAGACTGTGTTTTCCCCAGTGTATGTTCTTGGCGCCTTTGTCGAAAATGAGTTCACTGTAGGTGTATGGGTTTGTTTCTGAGTTCTCTCTCCTGTCCCATTGGTCTGTATGTCTGTTTTTATGCCAGTACCATGCTGTTTTGGTTACTGTAACTCTATAGTATAATTTGAAGTCAAGTAATATGATTCTTCCAGTTTTGTTCTTTTTGCTTAGGATCGCTTTGACTATTGGTCTTTTGTAATTTCATATAAATTTTATTTTTTCTATTTCTGTGAAGTTGTCATTGGTATTTTGATAGGGATTGCATTGAATCTGTAGATTGCTTTGGATAGTATGGACATCTTAACAACATCGATTCTTCCAGTCCATGAACATGGAACATCTTTCCATTTTTTGATGTCCTCTTCAATTTCTTTCAGTAGTGTTTTATAGTTTTCATCATAGAGTTCTTTCACTTCTTTGGTTAAGTTAACCCTTTTCCCATTTGCCCTGAGAATACTCACCAGCAGTGCTTGTGGCTGCAGTGTTTACCCTGAGATAACTCTGCCACAAAATATCTTGCTTTAATTATTATTTTCACATCCACTCTAGTATATCAACTTTGGAAATAAAATTGATATGTCAGATATCACTGGGTTCAAGTGATCCACTACCACTACTGAAAACAGATTGCTGTAAATAGAGTAATATACTAGATATCATTCCATTTGTATTTCTATTATAGTGGTATTTCCATTTATAAAATATAGTAATTATTGATCACTGAAAATGTCAAATCCTAGAAAATGTAGCATTCCACGTGTAATGTTTACACCATTCTCGAACAGTTGTTGGCCAGAGATTCATTTGATGAATTCAATTTTTCTGAAATAGACAATTCTGATGATTCAGATGATTCTGATGTTCTGTTTAGTAATAACTCCAACAACAGTTTTTCTGTTTTAACATTGAAAATCAGATTTACTTCGGCCTCAAAGAGCATGATTATGTAAAATTAAATGAGCATTGGCAGCAAGCTGCACTTCTTTTTTGTAAATGGGAAAAGAATTAAAGAGAAATATTGTTTAACATTTACACATTAGCCCCTAGTCATATTGTGTGAAAATTAGAAAAGGCAAAAGAATTGTTCCGTAAGTAAAACAAAACTGAAAGTTGATTTTCTTTTCTTTTCTTTTCTTTTTTTCTTTTTTTTTT
>NW_012109186.1:431370-445605 GCF_000951045.1 Mandrillus leucophaeus
TTTTTTGCAGCTCATCAGTTTTCATTAGTATTAGTGTATTTTGTGTGTGGCCCAGGACAGCTCTTCTTCCAGTGCGGCCCTGGGAAGCCAAAAGATTGGACACCCCTGCCCTAGAGCTTCCTTTGCTGTTGGACACGTGCTTTCCTACATCCCTATCTCTATATTTCTTAGCCATTTTTAGTCCAGGGAGTCAAAGAGCCTCACGTCATGGCAATCCATACTTGAGCATTTGGGGATTAGTATTTGTAGTTCACTTTAATAACTGCTGTGCTAATGTAGAACATGACATGTGGGATTAGTGGAGAGAGCTATGAATCTAGGGTTTGGGATCAGATTTTTTTTTCTCATTATTCAAATAAGAAATCCATGTTGATTGAGTTACATAATATAAGGCTGTGTAGTTACCTGTGCGTGAATAAAGTACTTTCAAGTGAGGCTATCACAGTGAAGTCATCAGATGTTTAAGTTAATATTTATCAATAATACTACAAGGCCACTTTTAGGGGTTTTAAAGTTCAATAAATAAGTAAGCCAGGCACAGTGGTTTATGCCTGTAATCCCAGCTCTTTGGGAGGCTGAAGCAGGAAGATCACTTGAGCCCAGGAAATCAACACCAGCCTGGGCAATGTAGTGAGACCATTTTCTCAAAAAAATTAAAAAATTAGCCAGGCATGGTGGCACACATCTGTAGTCCCAGCTACTCGAGAGGCTATAGTGGGAGGAGTGCTTGAGCCCAGGAGGTTGAGACTGCAGTGAGCTGTGATTGTGCCACTGCACTTCAGCCTGGGCAACAGAGCAAGACCCTGTCTCAAAAAAAAAAAAAAAAAAACCCAAAAAACAAAATGGGTGATTTTCTTGTCAATAGTAAGACAGTGTTTCTAACAGTAAACCCTTCAGTGTGATGGCTTTAAAGGAATTCATTATTCCATACATTTGAATTGCATAATTATGTGAAGGAGTTACTCTATTACATTGTAATGGAGCAAATTAAAGGGGAAGGCAGATTCCTGAAGATCAAGAAATGGCGATGAAAATTGTTGAAAAGTTTAGATTTATCAATAATGTATACCCCTTCCTTTTCACTCTCTGAAAGTGTAGACTGCCCTGGTTATTTATTATATTCAACCTGCTCATTTTACTCTCCTTTTATTTTTCTGCAGTAATGTGTGTGGCTGGTATTGGACTCGTTGTATTATTCTTCAGTTGGATGCTCTCTATTTTTAGATCTAAATATCATGGCTACCCATACAGGTATGATTCTTCTTTTTTATTTATATAGTGATTACCAATACTTGGAATGATTAGAGTTGATATTGCTTTATAATATTGTTGTTTTTGCTTTGCTTCCAAACTATTTTATCTTCTATTCATCTATTTTTTAATTTATTATTTATTTATTTTTGAGATGGAGTTTTGTTCTTGTTGCCCAGACTGGAGTGCAATGGCGCAATCTCGACTCACTACAACCTCTGCTTCCCGGGTTCAAGCGATTCTCCTGCCTCAGCCTACCAAGTAGCTGAGATTACAGGCGTGTGCCACCATACCCGGCTAATTTTGTATTTTTAGTATCAACAGGGTTTCACCATGTTGATCAGGTCTCGAACTCCTGACCTCAAGTGATCCACCTGCCTCATCCTTCCAAAGTGCTGGGATTATAGGCGCGAGCCACTGAGCCCGGCCTATTCATTTATTTTCAGAGACAGGGTCTCACTCTGTCACTCAGGCTGAAGTGTAATGGTGTGTTCATAGCTCATTGTAACCTTGAACTCCTGAGCTCAAGCCATCATTTCACCTCAGTTTCCCAAGAGGCTAGGACTACAGTTGCACATGACTACACCCAGCTAATATTTTTATTTTTTGTAAAGACAGGGTCTTGCTATGTTATCCAGGCTGGTCTTGAACTTCTGGCCTCAAGCGGTTCTCCTGCTCAGCCTCCCAGAGGGCTGGGATTATAGGCATTAGCCAGCCACCATGCCCAGACAGCTGTAATTCAGATATGTTCCATATAAAAATTAATTATAGTATAATGGACAATATTAGTATGTGATTTCTCAGGAACATCTTTTAGGTTTATTTTGCCATACCTAGTTGATTCTAGATATCTCTATAATACATAATGATTAGAACATTTTATGCCATTATTTATTCACATAGCTCCTTGTCTGTATACTATACTTCCTTTTGAAGAAGAAATGATTTTTTTAAATGTTTTTAAAAACTTCTCACCTCTACTTTTTTTAAGAAATAGAGTGCCACTGCACTCCAGTCTGAGTAATAGAGTGAGACCCCATCTCAAAAATAATAATTATAATAATTTATCCTCTACAGAATACTAATTGGGATGTGAGGGTAATTTTGCTGGGACTTCTGTTAATTATTTGATCAGCAGCATTGATTCAGTAGCAGTGTTGTGTGCCTGTAGTCCCAGCTACTCAGAAGGCTAAGGCAGGATGATCACTTGAGCCTGGGAGTCCCAGACCAGACTGGGCAACATAGTGAGACCCCATCTCTAAAAAAACAAAAAAATAAAATTATTAGTTAGTGTCTCTTTTCGGGAGATAGTTTAGCTTGAGGGTTGTTCTATTTCGTTTTGTCATAAGACTAATGGGTCTCTCAGTGTTTCTCACTTTTTGTTATTGATACCCAAAGATTATCTCGTACATACCAAAATGCTCTTTTATCTGTTAAAACCAACATACTGCTTATTGATTAAAAGTAAAGCCTACTTTTCTTTCAGAGACTAATAGATTGGTATATTTTTGTTTCAGCTTTCTGATGAGTTAAAAAGGTCCCAGAGATATGTTGACACTGGAGTACTGGAAATTGAAAAGTGAAAACTGTGTGTGTTTGAAAAGAAGAATGCAACTTGTGTATTTTGTATTACCTCTTTTTTTCAAGTGATTTAAATAGTTAATCATTTAACCAAAGAAGATGTGTAGTGCCTTAACAAACAATTTTCTGTCAAAATCATTAGGTATTTGAAAATGATTATCCTCTTAACCTTCTCTTCCCAGTGAACTTTATGGAACATTTAATTTAGTAGAATTAAGTATATTATAAAAACTGTAAAACTACTACTTTGTTTTAGTTAGCACAAAGCTCAAAACTACTTCAGTTAACTTGGTCATCTGATTTTATATTGCCTTATCCAAAGATGGGGAAAGTAAGTCCTGACCAGGTGTTCCCACATATGCCTGTTACAGGTAACTACATCAGGAATTCATTCTTAGCTTTTCCATCTTTGCGTGGATGTGTATACTTTACGCATCTTTCCTTTTGGGTAGAGAAATTATATGTGCCATGTGGTCTTCTGAAAATGGAACACCATTCTTTAGAGCACACGTCTAGCCCTCGAAAAGACAGTCATTTCTCCTCCTCCTTGCCTATTTCCTACTGAAATACAGTGCTGTGATTTTTTGTTTTGTTTTGTTTTGTTGTTTTTTTGAGACAGGGTCTCGCTGTGTCACACAGGTTGAAGTGCAGTGGCGTGAGCTCGGCTGACTGCAAACTCTGCCTCCCAGGTTTAAGCGATTCTCCTGCCTCAGCTTCCCAAGTAGCTGGGATTTACAGGTGTGCACCACCATGTCAGGCTAATTTTTGGATTTTTAGTAGAGACAGGGTTTCGCCAAGTTGTTCAGGCTGGTTTTGAACTCCTGGGCTCAAGTGATCTGCCCACCTCAGTCTCCCAAAGTGCGAGGATGACATGTGTGAGCTACCACACCAGCAATGTCTATACTTCTCGATAGCTGTGAACATGAAAAAGGACATCTATTGGGAGGCCAAGGCAGGTGGATTGCTTGAGGCCAAGAGTTAGAGACCAGCCTGGCCAACAAGGCAAAACCCCGTCTCTACTAAAAATATGAAAATTAGCTGGACTTGGTGGCTCATGCCTGTAATCCTAGCTACTTGGGAGGCTGAGGCACGAGACTTGCTTAAACCTGGGAGGCGGAGATTGCAGTGAGCCAAGATCATGCTACTGCACTCCAGCCTGAGTGACAGAGTGAGATTCTGTCTCAAAAAAAAAAAAGTATCTCTAAATACAGGATTATGATTTCTGCTTGAGTATGGTGTTAACTACCTTGTATTTAGAAAGATTTCAGATTCATCCCATCTCCTTAGTTTTCTTTTAAGGTGACCCATCTGTGATAAAAGTATAACTTAGTGCTAAAATCGGTGTGACTTATACATGGTCTAAAATGTTTCTGCAAATTAGAGTTTGTCACTTATTCCATTTGTACCTAAGAGAAAAATAGGCTCAGTTAGAAAAGGACTCCCTGGCCAGGTGTGGTGGCTTACGCCTGTAATCTCAGCACTTTGGGAGGCTGAGGCAGGCGGATCATGAGGTCAGAAGTTCGAGACTATCCTGGCCAACATGGTGAAACCCCATCTCTACTAAAAGTACAAAAATTAGCTGGGTGTGGTGGTGGGCGCCTGTAATCCCAGCAACACGGGAGGCTGAGGCACGAGAATCACTTGAATTCAGGAGATGGAAGTTGCAGTGAGCCAAGATCACACCACTGCACTCCAGCCTGGCAATAGAGCGAAACTCCATCTCAAAAAAAAAGAAAGAAAAGGACTCCCTTAGAATGGGAAAGGAAAATCATAAAATACTGAGGTGTTGCCTGTATATAGAAATTAAGCGTTTCTCGAAAGCTGTTCTGTGTTTTGCTGTTATTTTGTCTTTATTCTCTTCCTTTAGGTGGAGAAACAAAGTACAAATTTGAAGGGATTTTTTTTTAAATTTTGTCTTTTTATTTTTTTGTCGGTGGAAGTAACCATATGTGCTAACCAAATTTCTGTGAAGAATGTTTTCATGGTTATCATTATATCTAACTATAACCTCCCCATAGTTGTGAAGAGTAACCTGAAATGCCACTGTTGTGGAAATAGGATAATTGTAATTGTGAAAAAATAATTTTAAGGAAATCTTACAAGTATTACATTAAAAAGATACTATGACTGCCACCTGCTATTTACCTTCTAATAACCCTGCCATGTGGTTTGCAGAAAGAGATGGATATAGTAGCCTTAGAAGAAATATTTTATGTGGGTTTTTTTGTTTTTCATTACTAGATTTCATGGATGAGGGGATATGGTTGACCTTTTACTCTTTAATGGAGCAGCCACTTTTTGTTAATTACTCACCTGTAAATTGTGAGATTCTGAATTCCTTACCTGCTATTCTTGTACTTGTCTCAAGCCAAATCTATGCTATGGTTCTTATGAGACTTGTATGAAGATGCCCTGATTTGTACAGATTCACCACAGGAATACTACTGCCATGTAATCTGTATAGTTCCAGATAATTTGACATGAACATTGACAGAATGACAGTTTTTTGTATTTGCTTTTTCTCCCTTTAAGAGCACATTCTTCTGTAAGGAGAAAGGTAGCATTCTGGCTAAAATGTGTGGAAAGCTAATTTACTACACTTATAAAATAGTGTTACTTTTGTGAAAATTTTGAATTAGCTTTCATATGAAGTGCCTTAAGTAGACTCTTCATTTACTTTTCTAGTAATGGTTTAAATATCTTTTGTTATGCATTTTTAAGATACAATTCAGAAAGACACATTGTAGTGGCAAAGATAACCAAATGTCTGGCTGTTTGCTTTTTGACCATATCAATAAACTTTTACAATCTAAATTCTGAGTTTTTGATTACCATCTAAAGAGAAGTGAGTTTTAAACACTAAACTAGAATTGCAAAATTAGGATATTCCATTTTGAAGTTATAGTTAAATTCATTTAAATTTCATATTGTCCTAAGGACAGTTTGATGGGACAGTTTCTTTAAGTATTTCTGGATTGGGATATATTCTTCTAGGAATCCATACATGGTCCCTCATTCTTAATGTTACCCATTAGGTGAGTCAAAACAACCAACATGAGTAGATAAATGACTGTTTGCAACAATTGATCTACCTTTCCTCCCGGACAGTGAACATTCCTTGACTAGGTAATTTCCTTTTGGTAATAAAAACTTGATTTGAAAATTACCCTGGCAGATTATCAAGTTATATGAAACTAGACAGCAGCTCATTTGCAAACATGGAGTAGAAACACTGCACAGGGAGTAAAGAGATCTGACTTTTAGCCCTTGCTCTGTTTCTGTCTAACTATATGACCATAGGTGTCACCTGAACCTCTCTGAACAAATTTCTTTATACTAAGTAGAGTGTATTAGACTAAATTACCTTAGTAGTCTTTCCTGCTGTATTGTTCTATTATGCAAAATATTAAAGATGTACTTAAATTTGAGTAGATAATATTTTTATATCTGGATTTGGTGCTGAACTAAAATCAGTTGAAATGCAGGATGTTCTGCAGTCAGATTTCTGAAGAAGCTAGGAAATGCTGGTGGAGGCCATTATAACTACAAATTGCTTAATATGCATTGAAATACTTTTTAGAAAGGATGCACTTAGAACTCTATTAGACCGTTCTTGCATTGCTGTAAAGAAATACTTGAGATTGGGTAATTTATAAAGAAAAGGGATTTAATTGGCTCACAGTTCTGCAGGGTGTACAGGAAGCATGATGCTGGCATCTGCTTAGCTTTTGGGGAGGCCTCAGGAAACTTACAATCATGGTGGAAGGCAAAGGGGGAGCAAGCACATTACATGGCCAGAGCAGGAACAAAAAGGCTGGGGGAATTGCCACACACTTTTCAATGATCAGATCTCGCGATAACTCACTATCGCAAGGACAGTGTCAAAGGGATGGTACTAAACCATTCATAAGAAACCTGCCCCCATCCAGTCATTTCCCACCAGGCCCCACCTCCAACATTGGGAATTACAATTGAACATGAGATTTGGATGGGGACAAAGATCCAAACCATATCGGAACCAATATGTTAATAAGAATTTTTTTTTTTTTTTTTTTTTTTTGAGACGGAGTCTTGCATTGTCGCCCAGGCTGAAGTGCAGTGGGGCAATCTTGGCTCACTGCAGCCTCCACCTCCCGAGTCCAAGCGATTCTCATGTCTCAGCCTCCCGAGTAGCTGGGACTACAGGCAAATGCCACCCCACGCCTGGCTAATTCTTGTATTTTTAGTATAGACAGGGTTTTACCACGTTAACAAGCCTGGTCTCAAACTCCTGACCTCAGGTGATCCACCTGTCTTGTGCTGGGATTACAGGCGTGAGCCGCCGTGCCCAGCCTCGAGGTCTTGATTTACATGGGTTCAGCCCAATTCTGAGCAAGAATGAGGTCAGCAACTATAATAGTATGCTGTTACAACAGAAAGTCAAAGCCAAAAGGACCTTAGGTACCATTTAAATCAGCCCCTTCATTTTGACTGCTGAAGAAACCTGCCATAGAAAAGTGAAGCAATTTACTGAAGTTTATTCCAGGGTCGTGCCTACAGGTTTCCTATTTAGCTGCAAATTCCCTATGGATTACATTTCAAGTATAGATGCAAATTACTCCCTTGAAACCATACTGTAGTTCAAGCTTATCCAACCCGCAGCCCATGGGCCGCATGCAACCCAAGATGGCTTTGAATGCAGCCAAACACAAATTCATAAACTTAATTAAAACATTATGAGTTTTTTTCTGATCATTTTTTAGCCCATCAGCTATCATTAGTGTTAGGGTACTTTATGGGTGGCCCAAGACAATTCTTCCAATGTGGCCCAGGGAAACCAAAAGATTGGACACCCCTGCTGTAGTTCGTGCTCACTAGGTTTGCTTCCTGACATCTAGATTGCTTAGAGAAGAGTCCTAATGAGAGAGATACTTCCCTAGAGGAGCTGAGCAGAATTCCTAAAGAGGAAGGAGTTTAATCTACCTTTAATCTGTGAATGTAGAATTTAGGTGGGGACACTGTATATTAGGGTTCTGTAGAGGAACAGAACTAATAGGATAGATGTGTATATGAAGGGGAGTTTAGGCTGGGCACAGTAGCTCACACCTATAATCCCAGCACTTTGGGAGGCCCAGGTGGGTAGATCACTTTGAGGCCAGGAGTTCAACACCAGCCTGGCCAACATGAAACCCTGTCTCTACTAAAAATACAAAAATTAGCCGGGCATGGTGGTGTGGCATGCACCTGTAATCCCAGCTACTCGGGAGGCTGAGGCAGGAGAATCACTTGAACCCGGGAGGCGGAGATTGCAGTGAGCCGAGATCGAGCCACTGCACTCCAGCCTGGGCAGCAGAGCAAGACTCTGTCTCAAAAAAAAAGGGGAGGGGGAGTTTATTAAGGAATATTGACTCACACGATCAAAAGATGAAGTCCCACAATAGACCATCTGCAAGCTGAGGAGCAAGGAAGTCAGCCCATGTCCCAAAACCTCAAAAGTTGGGAAGCCAACAGTGCAGCCTTCAATGTGGCCAAAGTCCAAGAGTCTAAAAGCTGAAGAACCAAGTCCAATGTTCCAGGGCAGGAAGCATCCAGCACAGGAGAAAGATGAAGGCCAGAAGACTCAGGAAGTGACGTCCTTCCACGTTCTTCTGCCTGCTTTATTCTAGCCATGCTGGCAGCAGATTAAATGGTGCCCACCAAGATTGAGGGTGGGTCTGCCTCTCCCAGTCCACTGACTCAAATGGAGGGTATTGTTGGCAACACCCTCACAGACACACCCGGGAACAATACTTTGCATCCTTCAATCCAATCAAGTTGACACTCAATCATCACAGAGGGAGGTAGCTGGCAAGATGGCGAAATAGGAACAGCTCCAGTCTGCAGCTCCCAGCGAGATCAACGCAGAAGGAAGGTGATTCCTGCATTTCCAACTGAGCCTCCACTGGTGATACCCAGGCAAGCAGGGTGTGGAGTGGACCTCCAGCAAACTCCAGCAGACCTGTAGCAGAGGGGCCTGACTGTTAGAAGGAAAACTAACAAACAGAAAGGAATAGTATTAACATCACCAACATCAAAGACCAAAGGTAGATAAATCCACGAAGATAGGGAGAAACCAGCGCAAAAAGGCTGAAAACTCCAAAAACCAGAACCTCTTCTCTTCCAAAGGATCACAACTCCTCGCCAGCAAGGGAACAAAACTGGATGGAGAATGAGTTTGATGAATTGACAGAAGTAGGCTTCAGAAGGTGGGTAATAACAAACTCCTCCGAGCTAAAGGAGCGTGTTCTAACCCAATGCAAGGAAGCTAAGAACCTGGAAAAAAAGA
Organism: Mandrillus leucophaeus; assembly: GCF_000951045.1. Lineage (NCBI taxonomy): Eukaryota > Metazoa > Chordata > Mammalia > Primates > Cercopithecidae > Mandrillus > Mandrillus leucophaeus. The sequence goes on from NW_012109186.1 coordinate 440,507, forward strand.
CGAATTGCTAACTGGAATCACCAGCTTAGAGAAGAACATAAATGACCTGATGGAGCTGAAAAACACAGCACAAGAACTTTGTGAAGCATACACAAGTATCAATAGCCCAATCAATCAAGCAGAAGAAAGGATATCAGAGATGGAAGATCAACTCAATGACATAAAGCGAGAAGACATGATTAGAGAAAAAAGGAGTGAAAAGAAACGAACAAAGCCTCCAAGAAATATGGGACTATGTGAAAAGACCAAATCTATATTTGATTGGTGTACCTGAAAGTGACAGGGGGACTGGAACCAAGTTGGAAAACACTCTTCAGGATATTATCCAGGAGAACTTCCCCAACCTACCAAGACAGACCAACATTCAAATTCAGGAAATACAGAGAACACCACAAAGATATTCCTCAAGAAGAGCAACCTCAAGACACATAATTGTCAGATTCACCAAGGTTGAAATGAAGAAAAAAATGTTAAGGACAGCCAGGAGAAAGGTCGGGTTACCCACAAAGGGAAGCCCATCAGACTAACAGCGGATCTCTCAGCAGAAACCCTACAAGCCAGAAGAGAGTGGGGACAATATTCAACATTCTTAAAGAAATGGCAAGGCCGGGCACGGTGGCTCACGCCTGTAATCCCAGCACTTTGAGAGGCTGAGGCAGGCGGATCACGAGGTCAGGAGATCGAGACCATCCTGGCTAACAGGGTGAAACCCCGTCTCTACTAAAAATACAAAAAAATTAGCCGGGCGTGGTGGCGGGCGCCTGCAGTCCCAGCTACTCAGGAGGCTGAGGCAGGAGAATGGCGTGAACCCAGGAGGCGGAGCTTGCAGTGAGCCGAGATGGTGCCACTGCACTCCAGCCTGGGCGACAGAGCAAAACTCCGTCTCAAAAAAAAAAGAAAGAAAGAAAGAAAAGAAATGGCAAAGACTTGGAATGAACCCAAATGCCCATCAGTGATAGACTGGATAAGGAAAATGTGGCACATATACACCATGGAATACAATGCAGCCATAAAAAAGGATCAGTTCATGTCCTTTCCAGGGACATGGATGAAGCTGGAAACCATCATTCTCAGCAAACTAACACAGGAACAGAAAATCAAACACTGCATCTTCTCACTCCTAAGTGAGAGTTGAAAAATGAGAACACATGGACACAGGGAGGGGAGCATCACACACTGGGGCCTGTCGGGGGTGGGAGGTTGGGGGAGGGATAGCATTAGGAGAAATACCTAATATAGATGACAAGTTGATGGGTGCAGCAAACCACCATGGCACATGTATACCTATGTAACAAACCTGCACATTCTGCACATGTACCCCAGAACTTAAAGTATAATAATAATAATGTCATCACAGAGACAGACTTTTATTTAGAAGGGAGGCAGGAACTGTCGCCTAGAGATTACTGTTCAGAACTTTGTGTTTGTACATCCCTTAAACTGTGTTCTCAACTTGGCCTGTGCATAATAAAGGAGTTAATTATGACTGCCTATCACTAATAAGGGAAATGCAAATCAAAACCAGAATGAGATACCACCTCATACCATTAGGATGGCTACTATCAAAAAACCAGTCACCTGTAGTCCTAGCTACTCAGGAGGCTGAGGCAGGAGGATTGCTTGGCCCAGGAGTTTGAGGTTGCAGTGAGCTATGATCACACCACTGCACTCCAGCCTGAGCAACAGAGCGATACCCTGTCTCTAAAACAAAAAAACAGAAAAGAAAATGTTGGCAAGGATATAGAGAAATTGTAACCCTTGTGTACTCTTGGTGGAAATGTAAAATGGTGTAGCCGCTATAGAAAACAATCTAGAATTGCCTCAAAAAATTTAAAATCAAATTACCATAGAGTCCACCAATTCCACTTTAGGGTATATACTCAAAGGAATTGAAAGCAGGGACTTGAAAAGATGCTTGTATGCTCATGTTCATAGTAGCATTATTCACAATAGCCGAAAGGTGGAAGCAACCCAAGTGTCCATCCACAGAAGAATAGATAAACAAAATGTGGTATATACCTACAGTGGGACATTATTCAACCTTAAAGAAGAAAGTTCATTCTACAACATGGAGGAACCTTGAGGACATGATGCTAAGTGAAATAAGCCAGTCACAAAAAGACAAATACTGTATGATTCCACTTATATTAGGTATCTAGAGTAGTCAAATTCATAGAGACAGAAAGAAGAAAGGTGGTTGCCAGGGGCTGGGGAGAAGGGGGATTGGGGAGTTGTTTAATGGGTATAGAGTTTCAGTTTTGCAAGATGGAAAGAGTTCTGGAAATTGGTTGCACAACAATGTGAATGCACTTAACACTACTGAATATATATTTTTAAATGGTTAAGCTGAGCACAGTGGTGTGCATCTTAGTCCCGCTGAGGCAGGAGGATCGTTTGAGCCCAGAAGTTCAAGGCTGCAGTGTGCTATTATCCTGTTTGTGAATAGCTGCTGCACTCCAGTCTGGGCAGCATAGCAAGATCCCCATCTCCTAAAAACCAAAAAAACAAAACAAAACAAAAAAGTTAGAATGATAAATTGTATGTGTATTTTACTACAATTATTATTTGTTAATACCAATGCCTGGGCCCCAAACCTGTATTGGTACATCTCCACTGACACCACCTTGTATTTGTTCTTTCACGTGGGTCCTTAAAATATGAATACAGCTGAATAGAGTATGACTCATGTTGGAAAAGTTGAGAGATGGTCTTCAGCCACTTTTGGGTGATAGTTTAAGCACATTTGACTAAACCTTGCTTACAGCATCAGTGATTATTTGTATTAATATATTCCACTGAGTGCTTCATAAATAATGACATCCAGCTGGGAAAATCTCATTAAGATGTGTTGGCTCCATCCAATATCCAGGCTCAGAAATGATCCATTTGGTCTAAACCTTCCAGCTTATCGTGCCTGCTCATGGCTTTGTGTCCAGTAGATGTGTCAGAGGCATTTCTAAACTCCTACTAAAGGGAATAATTCCTAGATTTGGGCTGCCTAAGAGTTTACAGAGCGATAATGGCCCATCTTTCACAGCGACAGTTACCCAAAACATATCTTCAGCCCTAGGAATTCAGTACCGCCTTCACTCAGCGTGGAGACCACAGTCTTAGGGAAAGTAGAAAGAGTTAATCAAACTCTAAAAAGGACTCTTTCTAAACTATTCCAAGAAACATCAGAAACCTGGCTGTCTTTATTACCTGTAGCTTTATTACAAGCTGGACTGACCCCTAAGGGAAATCTGCAACTCAGTCATTTTTGAAATAATGTATGGAAGGAAGGTTTTTCTTAACTACTGACTTCCTAATAGATATAGATACTTTCAAGCAACAGAATTGTGTGATCAACTTAGGGCAAGTGCAAAAGGCACTCCTTGAATGTGGAAATCAAAGACTCCCTTCCCCCACTAAGGAAGAGAATTTTGTTACAACTCAGTTGGGAGACTGGGTCCTATTATAAACTTGGAAGGAAGGATCCCCAGCAGATCAACTTTCCCCAAAATGGAAGGGACCCTATCAAAGTCTCCTTAGTACCCCAACTGCAGTTAAACTTCTGGGAATAAGCAGCTGGGTTCACCTATCTCGAATTAAACCTGTCTCTGTTTTGTTGTTTTTTTTTTTTTTTTTTTTTTGAGACGGAGTCTCGCTCTGTCGCCCAGGCTGGAGTGCAGTGGCCAGGTCTCAGCTCACTGCAAGCTCCGCCTCCAGGGTTCACGCCATTCTCCTGCCTCAGCCTCAGTCCGAGTAGCTGGGACTATAGGCGCCCGCCACCACGCCCGGCTAGTTTTTTGTATTTTTTAGTTGAGACGGGGTTTCACCGTGTTCGCCAGGATGGTCTCGATCTCCTGACCTTGTGATCCACCTGTCTCGGCCTCCCAAAGTGCTGGGATTACAGGCTTGAGCCACCGCGCCCGGCCAAACCTGTGTCTTATGAAGTCCCACAGGCCGACAGAACACAAGAGACTGATCCTGTTTATTCGTGTGAGCCAATCAGTGACCACCGACTACTGTTCAGAGGATATGAAAGGGATGGGTAACATAAAGATACGGATTGGCATTCTACTTTTGGGTTTAAGTTGGAATCATGGAGTGAGTAACTGATTTACTGAGTGGGCACAGACTTTAGCCTCTCTACATAATCAAACAAACTATTGGGTGTGTGGACATTTTAACAGCTGCCCAAGAGGGACCTTGTGCTTTGATCAAAACCAAATGTTGTATGTATGTTCCAGACTATTCATGTAATATTACCCAGGCTATGAAAGCTTTAGACACTCATATCTGCCATTGATGTAATGTCAGTCGACCCTATATTGGCTTGGTTCCAACAACTGCCCAATTCTTGGACAGCCTTCCTGTTTAGTTTACTTGGAATGATTTTACTTATTTTGCTTTGCTGTTGTGGAATATATTGCAGTTGTGCTCTTTGTGTAAGAATGCAAGATAAGCTCACTCAATGCTTTCTTAAATTGGACACGTATTAATCTTCCAGATATCACCTTTTGTCAGAACTTGGAGTTATGAATGACCTTCACCATACCAACACTTTCTGACTGAGCTTCACTCTACCCTAAGTGCAAGAGACCCTAACATTTAAGCAGGAATATCATTGCCCCTATTCAGCCTGAAGAAGTTACAGAATATGGATCTTGGTCCCTCTGCAACCCTTAGGATTAAGGGTCCTCTTGTAAAGGGAGGGGGGAGATATGTCAGAGGTGTTTGAACCAGAGCGACTCCATTTTGAATGAGGGCTAGGAAAATGAGGCTGGGGTTTGCTGGGCTGCATTCCCAGAAATTAAGGTATTCCTAGCTTCTAGATGTTTAAGGTTAAGGGAACAAATTAATAATGTTTACTAAGCACACCCAGAGTTGGGAGTTTCCAGATATCCCGATATCTGGAGAACGAAGGAATTCCTAATTTTGCTTTAAAGATAATAATATTGATTCTTGCAAAATATAGTAATTAAGAAAATTAATCCTTTATCACAAACTCTTGTAGCAGAGAAACTATTCCAAGAAACATCAGAAACCTGGCTGTCTTTATTACCTGTAGCTTTATTACAAGCTGGACTGACCCCTAAGGGAAATCTGCAACTCAG